>NC_057804.1:218243734-218261178 GCF_018294505.1 Triticum aestivum | reverse complement strand
TTTGTTCTTAAGTTATCGGGTCTATGTTGTGTATATTATCATCATATTTATACAGAAGTTATCGGGCACAACTTTTTCCCTAGGTAAAAGGTTACCACAATGTTTGTATCTAAGTTATCATGCTTGTGATATGTATGTTACCATGATATTTCAAGAGAAGTTACCACGGGTATGTTTTCAACAATTTTTTCTGCCGGTCAAAATGTTACTGTGATGTTTGTACGTAAACTATCAGGTCGGCGGTGCGTATATACCATGCTATTTACATAGAAATTATTGGAGTATTACTTTCAACAAGATCGAAGTTACCACATAAGTTATCAATACCTACTTATTTACACAGAAAATATTGAAGTAAGTTTTCAGTAACTTTTTATGGGATACATTTTTGTGGCCGATGTGGCAGCTAGAGAAGCATAAAGAAATCTAGTTTTCAAATAGTAAACAACAACTAAACTTCGTTCGGTTGGTTATTGGGATGGATAATATCCCAGCCGACCTGAGTTCAAAACATTGCATGCACTTTATTTTTCTTTCAATCTATGAAACCAGCCATGCATGCAACGAATAATAAGGAAAAAAAAATCCTGCCTTCTGGAACTGGTTAATTTGCATGCACAATGAATAAAATCTCGTATTTAATGTGGGGATAGGAGAGAAAACCGAGCGCGTTATATGGCAAAGGTGGACCGCGCGATTGAGATCCGATGGTGATCCAGTTCGTCCGGATCTAATCACAAAATCCGAACGTTTGGTAGTTACAAATTTCATTATCTAAATTATCCGAAACTGGAAAAACTGAATCACCCATTAATGGTCGCGCGCTGAAGTGTAAATATCCATACAACTAGTCTCAAGATAAAACGGTATCCAGGACTAGACTCCGGTAGGTAAAAATACCTAGTGCAACAGTGTCTAGGAGCAGAGCACAAATATTTACAGTTCCGCCAAAACTTGTGGTAGGGTATTATGATGGACCATCAAGCTCGGCGCTTGCTGAGACGCCATGAGTTGGGCTCGTGGTACCTGTCGTACAGAGGCTCAATCCTTTCCTGTCGCTTCCTCTTGCTCATCTTGGTTGGATCTGCACCCTTGTAGAATCTTGGCGCTAACTCCACTAACCATTTCGGGTCAACCACGGTCACCTCCCTCATATACTCCTTGGTCGTCATTACAAGCTCGTGGTAAATGACCCAATCTGGTTGGCGCTGGAACAGCGCACTGCTTGGGTGAATGTACACTGGCTGGTTCTCCACCAAGGTTCTGTATCCTTCCTGGGGATCTTTCCTGGCAGCATGGAAAAAGAAGCCGGCAGTGATCGCCTTCCTTATTTTCGTGAAGTTCTTCCCAGCAGCGACAACATCCAACTTATATCTGCAGATACATCGGCAAATATGTTAGCACACAAACAAAATCATTACAAGCAACTTATAGTGGATACACTGCATGGTTCGTTTTTACCCTCTTATAGGTAATCTTTTCATTATCTTTTGCATCAGCATTATGAGCATAGGTTTTTATCCCTGTCTTCAGTATATTCTCGTCATAATTATTGCATATAAATTAGGCATACTGATTGTATTTGATGTGATGAGTACTGCTAATCTGCTATGTAGTCTACAGTGCAAACACCGGATTAAAGCGACTGCAATACTTGGTCGTACCGAATGCTTTGAATTTGATTAATAGAAATCTACTAAGGAAAAGCTCCATTGAATCAAGACAGAAAGAAAATGCTGCTGCATTACATGAAACAAATAATACACATCTAATGCAGAGGCTCTTCATTCAATTTATTCTAATTCGACTAGTTACCTGTCCATGATAGTTAGAAGCTGCTTTCTGACATCTTGTGCTCTCCTCAGCGATCTTGACTGAACAAAGTTCTCAAAGCACCAGGGCCCTGAAAAGTTCTTTGCTTTCCAAGCCTCATATACAGCAAGTAGAGTAAGATGATCTCCCTCTGGCTGGAAAAATTTGGCCCTTTTCTGATCAGCTTGAGCCTGTTTTTCTCTAGGTCTATAGAAAATATTCCCCGTTTGAATCATCGCTATAATAGTCAGTATCTCATCACTGCATCCAAGGTCGACGCTAGCTAGTAGCATCTTTGAAAGCGGTGGATCCAGTGGAAATTCAGCCATTTTTCTGCCGAGTTTGGTAAGAAGGCCCTCCTCATCAAGAGCGCCAAGGCTGTAAAGCTGTTCCATAGCAGAGATAAGTGCTTGGGGTGCTGGGGGGTCCATAAAATCAAAGGATAGTAGGTCATTTATCCCCATTGCCTTCATATTAAGAACTGTAGAACCCAAATTGATCCTTTGAATTTCTGGAATCGTCGTTGGTGACATTTCATTGCGGTAAGCACTTTCAGTGTATAGACGATAACATTTGCCTGGTCCAGTACGGCCAGCACGCCCTGCTCTTTGTTTTGCCGATGCTTGTGAGATTGGAGTGATGACCAATGAATCAAGCCCTTGTTTTGAATTATAAACATTGATCTTGGCGAAGCCAGGGTCGATGACATAATATATGCCATCAATGGTTAAAGAAGCTTCAGCAATATTGGTGGCTACGACCACCTTCCTCTTCCCAGGTGGAGCTGGCTCAAAGATCTTTGACTGCATTTCACTAGGCAGAGCGCTATACACAGGCAAAATTATGAGCTCGGGAACATCCTTTCCCAGCCCTTTCATCCTCTCATATAAACATTGACAGGCATGATCAATCTCCTCTTGACCAGTCAAGAAAACGAGGATATCACCCTCTGGCTCTGTCAAGTGGATCTGCAGCACGGTAATCAATGCAGCATCCAAGTAGTCACTTTCTGGTTGTTTGGTGTAGAGTATCTCCACTGGGAATGTTCTTCCCGGAATTGTGAAGATGTTGCAGTTGAAGAAATACCCAGAGAACTTTTCAGCATCAAGGGTAGCAGAAGTAACAATAAGCCTCATGTCAGGTCTACGCTTAACAAGCTGCTTCAGCAAACCGAAGAGAACATCTGTGTGGATGGTCCTTTCATGCGCTTCATCAAGCATGACTACTGAATACTGGGAAAGGTTCTCATCAACTAAAATTTCACGCAGAAGCATTCCATCGGTCATGTATTTTATCACAGTTTCTGGGCCAGTGCAATCCTCAAAGCGAATGGCATAACCAACTTCCTCTCCCAGTCGACAGCCAAATTCTTCTGCCACTCTCTTTGCAACAGACATTGCAGCAACCCTACGAGGTTGAGTACAACCAATTTTACCTCTTGTGGTATAACCGGCTTCAGCCAAATATTGTGTCACCTGCGTTGTCTTTCCAGAGCCAGTTTCTCCGATAACAACTAAAACTTGATTATCATGCACAGCTTGAATCAACTCTTTCTTCAACTTGTATATTGGAAGAGTTTGCCTCTGATCTTGTATTGAAAGCTTTGACCTTTGCCCAAACGTTAAAGCTTTTCCATATGCTTCCTTCTTCCATTCTGGCATGTCATAAGCTGATAGACCAACACCTCTAAGCTCCTGTGCAAGGTGTCGCTCGCCTGTGTCGGGCATTGGGTCCTCCCATGGCCTATTCAGATCCTTGGGTATCGAGTCCAGCATTGCTCTCTGCTCTTGTTCTCTAACCTCACGGCGCTCCTTGATGAGAGCAGTCTGGAGAGCTGCTGCTCGACTTAATGAACCCTCTGGATTCTTGAAAATCTTAACAGGTGACATGTCAATTGAGAATCTGCTCTGTCCCTGCAAGAACTCTGGTTCATCCTCATTAAGCTCAATCTCCAACTCCTCCTCTGCGCCTTCCTCCTGATACAACATTCCATCACCATCCTCATCAAACTGTGGGTAATCCCGCACATCAAGAACACCCGAAGCAATTAGCTGCTTCGCCTCCCACCTCTCCGGTGAGCTCATCCGCTTGAGGGGACGCCGCGAGATGGGTGCAACCTCATCCTCCTCTGTAATCACAATCCCCGATAGACCCAATCTCCTTCCAGGCCCAGCAGCAGCAGCACTACCAACAGATGGGTTAGTCCTTGGTGCATCCTCCACACCACGCTGCATTGGCAGAAGGTCCTTTCCTGTATCCTGATCCACATCCCTCAGTGAGAGACTCAACTTATCTCCCTTTACCGAAACTACCTTCACGAACACCTCCTGATCACGCTTCACCACCTCCTTTGCATTGGCTACTCGTCTGCTTGCCATCTGCGATACATGAACAAGCCCCTCACGGCCACCACGAACATCCTCAAGCTTGACAAAGCAACCGGTGTCCATTACACGGGTCACCCTCCCCCGGTACACCTGGTAAAGCTCAGGCTCGCCACTTGAATTTGTCATGGTATTCTCCGTCTTCCTTCCTCCAGCCCTTTCCTGCTGTCCATCCTCCTCATCCACATACCTCCTGCTCCTTCCATGGGCCTTGCCTGTATCCCTGTCCCTTTGCTGGAGGCGGTCCTGGTCCCTCCGACCATTACCGTCCCGATCTCCCTCCCGGTCTCTGTCGCGACCACGGTCTCGATCCCTGTCCCAGCCATGATCATGTTCACGGCCTCGGTCATGGTTACGATCCTGGCCACGGTCATCATGTGCACGGTCACGGTTATGGCTGCGATCACCACGCCCGCGGTCTCTGTCACGACTGCGGTCATGGTCACGATCCCGTCCGCGTTCATCACGCGTGCGGTCATGGTCACGGTCCCGAGAGCGGTCATCGCGACTGCGGTCCCTGGAAGGGGCAGGGGTGGTCGCCGCTGCAGCATTGGCATCACGCTCAAGCTCGAGGCGGAGCTCGCGGGCGCGATCTGCGTCGTCCGGGCGCGAGAGCGCGCGGTACTTGGAGTTGGACTGCGAGGCGGCGGAGCTAGGGTTATGGGAGGGCGGCGGGAGGATGGCGTGGATGATGGTGAGGAGCGTGCGGACGAAGTAGTCGGGGAGGTCGGCGCCGTTGGCCTTGAGCTTGGCGTCGAAATCGGCGACCGAGGGGGCGTCGCGCCCGAGCTCGGTAATGAACTCAGCCAGTACCTTGTCGCCTACACCGATGTGCGTCTCCAGCTCCGAGCAGACCTTGGAGACGAGCGACAGGTACTCCAACTTTCGGAGCCCGTCGTCGCCGGGACCCTCCGCCGCCGGCGGCGCCATGGCTAGTGGGTGAATGCGGGCTAGGGTTTGCTGGTCGGTCCTGGAACTATTGGGGTTGGATTGGTGGGGTGGGACGGGGCGGCTCTTCGGGACTTCCAATCTGGGAAAACCGCCTCGCTGAACGGCTGAGACCCCGAATTGATCCGACGAACGAGAGGAGGCAAGTAAATTTTACAGCAGATGCCACCGCATCCGCTCGGGCTGTTGGTGGACACGGGCCGCCCAGGGGGTCCGCTTAAAAGCCCACTTAATTAGTCTATACGTGGACACCCACGGACGAAACATTTAGATACGTGGACTAAGTGGGCTACTAATCCCACGGTGCCCACATCGCACACTTAGTTTATCTCTACTACTAATAAACAATCAAACATAAACTTCTTTAAACGCATCCTAAAAATATACACGAACCTATTACCACCGCAGGATTAGGCCCATTAAACTCAATCCAACTGCTAATTTTGATCTAATCTGTTTTCTGTGTGCACTTAGCAATTTAAGTTGACTGACCGCACTCCACCCCGCGTCCGCAACCTCTCTTCCGTGATTAGCGCCCACCTGTCCACTCAATCCCTTCCCCGGTAGGAAGTAGGAACCCTCCCGCCGCTACTAGGGATATGCAAGCCACCGTCGGGGTCCTCGCGGACACATGAGATGCCTGCCGTCACCACGCACACGAGCCACGGTGGGGGAGAGAGGGAGAGGTGGCCAGCCATGGCAAGGCGTCGGTCATCCGGCGAGCGTGGAGAAATTGGGACAGGAGGCGCGACCGTTGGGGCTCGGGGCATGGGGGCGCCCG
Organism: Triticum aestivum; assembly: GCF_018294505.1. Classification (NCBI taxonomy): domain Eukaryota; kingdom Viridiplantae; phylum Streptophyta; class Magnoliopsida; order Poales; family Poaceae; genus Triticum; species Triticum aestivum. The sequence continues at coordinate 218,255,253 of NC_057804.1, read as the reverse complement.
ATGTGGCGTTTGCTGGCGGGTCTAAGAAGGGGCCGGCAGATCCGGCCGGAGCTATGCACGTGGTGTGGCGATTGTGGTCCGCGCGTGCTGCTCGTGGTAGGGACAAAGCGGCGATCGCTGGCCTTATCTACAACCCCTTTGAGGACTGCGTCACGCACACCCCACCGAGCTCTACCAGATTGTCGGTGCCACGCGCTCCCCTCACCCTGCCTGACGCAACCGGTGACTACCCTACCCGTCGCCGGTGGACTAGACGGCCTGGACGCGGGCGGTAGGCACCGCCAGCACTCCAATCTCCGTCGACACCGTGGTCTAAACGACGCCGCAGACAAGTCCCCTTGGAACGCCCCATCCTGGACGATATAATATGGTAATGCAAACTTCCCTCTCTTACTGCTGAAGAATATCCGGCAATCAAGGCTCACCATGTCTACTTTACTGATGGCAGTGTGTTTTGTACAAACAGGTTCAAGCATAATCACGGTGATATGATTATATGGAGTAGAAGGGAGGAAGTTGTGTCTCATCAGCATTGTGTTCTGCATCTAAATAAAGCACATCCAAGAATCACTGTCCAATGTCTCTCTTTCGATTGATAGCATCGGTAGCAGGATATAACATCAGGTTACAGCCTTTGTGGTACAGGAAGGACCGAAGGAGGAAGTTGGTGATATACAGAGGGAAGTAGAATTGGGACGAGGGATAGAGATACAACCAGCAAAAGCGCCGAGGAACAGTAAGGTATGTGATATTTAGAGTTCAGGTCATCCATGTCCACTTTAGTCCATCAAACCTTCTCACACCTGCTTCTCTTTGTCAGCTAACTCAGTAAGTATTCTTCAGGTGCTATTTTCTTCACCAGTTAACTCCTTCAAGTATGCTTTCTTGTCATCAGTACACACAGCCTCCTGTTGCAGGTTTCTAACACTTTTGCCCAATGGTCCGATGCACACTTATACTGACATTAGCAAGAGAAAGAATACGTTGATGTAGCATATTTGCACTGTTCATGTACAACTGAAAGTGACTAGACTCTATTGTTTTTTGCCCTCGCCAACTTAATACAGTATAGTTCGGATTCATCTAAATTGAGTCAGAGATTAACTGATGGTTTCTGCGCAATTGTTGCATCAAATCATCTAAAAGAAACTAGAACTTTCTTATCCTTCTTATTTGACTAATAATAACCATTTTCGTTTATTGTATTATATACTCATATTTGTTGTTGGTTGCGTTCTTCTTTTCTTATCTTTTTTACACTAGAGTACCATATCTTTTTTTGTCCATCGAAAAGGCTTTGTGCTACTTAATGTTATAGGCTAGGTGTTTGTGTTTTACCCTCTGTTGGAAAAGGCAGTGCCTAGGAGGCGCTTAGGCACGCCTAGGCGCTAGGCAATGGCCAAACGCCTCGCCTAGGGCATAAATGGAGGTCTAGGCAGGGCAAGCAGGGAATTGCCTACGCAAGCAAGAAATCATGCCACATACTGCACTAGTATGCCAAACGGGTTATATTCCAATGGTAGTAGACAGTAATTAACTTGTTTATATGCCCTAAACTAATATCAACACCCATATAATAATCACAAATACACTACGAGTAAAAACTGTATTACCGCCTAGGCCGCGCCTAGGGCGCTTAGGCACCGCCTAGGCACTAGGCGAAGGCCAACCGCCCCGCTTACGCCTACCGCCTTTTCCCCAACTGATATATGTCATATATATATACTAGGAAATAAGTTTTTTTTCCTTTATATTATTCTTGTGTTATGAAGGTATAAGAACGGATGAATGGCCAGAAAGATCAAATAGTGATAATTAATTGCAAAAAAATAGCTTCAGGACAACACTAGATATTGTCATGTTTCCAAACCATAATATGATTTATTCTTGCATTCTCAAGGTTCAGAAAAGAGGCGGGCTAATTCGAATCTGATTCATGCTTGTATAACTCCCTGCCTTGCAGATTTATACTAAGTTGTACTCGATGCCAAACGGGGAGCAAGTCCAGGAGGGAACGGAGAGCGCAGATGAGAGTGGCGACTCGCAATCCCCCGACGACGATGAGGAGGACAGTGATGACTCGGACGATAGTGAAGAAGTCGACTCACCACCTCGCTCAGAACACTGATCCAAACAGTCTCAAGACCCTACAGGTGGGCGTAGCAAGGCAGCTCCTCCAAGCACACAAGTGCAAAAACACACTCGGACTTCATCTTCGGAACCGTCTAAAAAGGCCGCCAAGCAGCCCATGGTCGCCCCCTCAAAGCCTCGGAAGGCCTTGCCCAAGATCAAGATGTACGTTCCCGTCGCTTCTGCGTAAGTGTTTTGTTTTTTCCCTTTGTTTCTGTGTTGTTTGGGAACCTCTATGTTGTCGTCGACTCCTTCTCCTGTTTGACTGAGTGGGTTCTGAATCTTTCAGTGCTGTGACTTCTGCGACCTCCATGGACATTTACAAGGATCAAGATGATGAGGAAACTGAAGACGCGACCCTTCTAGAGCGGGTATAATTCTACAATCTTACGCTCATTTTGTGGTTGTACAGTCGGTCGACTGAACTCTTATGGTCAAGTCTTGTGCAGCACCACAAGATGTCATTGAGCTTCGAAACGACGACGAAGACGTGCCCCAGAAGACCACGGGAAGAAAGGACAGGACTTCGAGCAGGAGGGCGCCTGCCAGCTGTTGGAAATATGCCCTAGAGGCAATAATAAAATGGTTATTATTGTATTTCCTTGTTCATGATAATTGTCTATTGTTCATGCTATAATTGTATTAGCTGGAAACCGTAATACATGTGTGAATACGTAGACCACAACATGTCCCTGGTGAGCCTCTAGTTGACTAGCTCGTTGATCAATAGATGGTTATAGTTTCCTGGCCATGGACATTGGATGTCATTGATAACGGGATCACATCATTAAGAGAATAATGTGATGGACAAGACCCAATCCTAAGCATAGCACAAGATCGTGTAGTTCGTTTGCTAAAAGCTTTTCTAATGTCAAGTATCATTTCCTTAGACCATGAGATTGTGCAACTCTCGGATACCGTAGGAATGCTTTTGGTGTGCCAAACGTCACAACGTAACTGGGTGGCTATAAAGGTGCACTACGGGTATCTCCGAAAGTGTCTGTTGGGTTGGCACGAATCGAGACTGGGTTTTGTCACTCCGTTTGACAGAGAGGTATCTCTGGGCCCACTCGGTAATGCATCATCATAATGAGCTCAATGTGACTAAGTAGTTAGTCACGGGATCATGCATTACGGAACAAGTAAAGTGACTTGCCGATAACGAGATTGAACGAGGTACTGGGATACCGACGATTGAATCTCGGGCAAGTAAACATACCGATTGACAGAGGGAATTGCATACGGGATTACTTGAATCCTTGACATCGTGGTTCATCCGATGAGATCATCATGGAACATGTGGGAGCCAACATGGGTATCCAGATCCCGCTATTGGTTATTGGCCAGAGAGCTGTCTCGGTCATGTCTGCATGATTCCCGAACCCGTAGGGTCTACACACTTAAGGTTTGATGACGCTAGGGTTATAAAGGAAGTTTGTATGTGGTTACTGAATGTTGTTCGGAGTCCCGGATGAGATCCTGGACGTCACGAGGAGTTCCGGAATGGTCCGGAGGTAAAGATTTATATATGGGAAGTCCAGTTTCAGTCACCGGAATAGTTTCGGGGGTTATCGGTATTGTACCGGGACCACCGAAAGGTGTCCGGAGGTCCGCCGGGTGGGGCCACCTGCCCCGGGGGGCTTGATGGGCTGAATATGGGAGGGAACCAGCCCCTAGTGGGCTGGTGCGCCCCTCCCCAAGGGCCCAAGGCGCCTAGGGTTGGAAACCCTAGGGGAGGGGGGGCGCCTCCACCTTGCTTGGGGGGCAAGTCTCCCCCTCCTGGTCGCCGCCCCTCCCCTCTAGATGGGATCTGGAGGGGGACGGCCCCCTCTCACCTTCCCCTATATATAGTGGGGGTTTTGGGGCTGCCATGGACATGAGTTTCCATCTCTCCTGGCGCAGCCCTACCCCTCTCCCTTCTCGTCTCTCGCAGTGCTTGGCGAAGCCCTGCTGGAGTGCCATGCTCCTCCATCACCACCACGTCGTTGTGCTGCTGGACGGAGTCTTCCTCAACCTCTCCTTCCCCCTTGCTGGATCAAGAAGGAGGAGACGTCACCGCTCCGTACGTGTGTTGAACGCGGAGGTGCCGTGCGTTCGGCGCTAGGATCATCGGTGATTTGGATCACGACGAGTACGACTCCATCAACCCCGTTCTCTTGAACGCTTCCGCTCGCGATCTACAAGAGTATGTAGATGCACTCCCCTCTCTCGTTGCTAGAATCTCCATAGATTGATCTTGGTGATGCGTAGAAAATTTTGAATTTCTGCTACGTTCCCCAAATAGTGGCATCATGAGCTAGGTCTATTGCGTAGACTCTATGCACGAGTAGAACACAAGTTGTTGTGGGTGTTGATTTTGTTCAATATGCTTACCGTTACTAGTCCTATCTTGTTTCGATGGTATTGTGGGATGAAGCGGCCCGGACCGACCTTACACGTACACTTACGTGAGACAGGTTCCACTGACTGACATGCACTTGTTGCACAAGGTGGCTAGCGGGTGCCAGTCTCTCCCACTTTAGTCGGATCGGATTCGATGAAAAGGGTCCTTATGAAGGGTAAATAGCAATTGGCATATCACGTTGTGGTTTTGGCGTAGGTAAGAAACATTCTTTCTAGAAACCTATAACAGCCACGTAAAAACTTGCAACAACAATTAGAGGACGTCTAACTTGTTTTTGCAGCATATACCGTGTGATGTGATATGGCCAAGAAGGATGTGATGAATGAAATATATGTGATGTATGAGATTGATCATACTCTTGTAATAGGAATTACGACTTGCATGTCGATGAGTATGACAACCGGCAGGAGCCATAGGAGTTGTCTTTATTTATTGTATGACCTGCATGTCACTGAATAACGCCATGTAATTACTTTACTTCATTGCTAAACCGTTAGCCATAGTAGTAGAACTAATAGTTGGCGAGACAACTTCATGGAGACACGATGATGGAGATCATGATAATGGAGATCATGGTGTCATGCCGGTGATGATGATGATCGTGGAGCCCCGAAGATGGAGATCAAAAGGAGCAAAATGATATTGGCCATATCATGTCACTATTTGATTGCATGTGATGTTTATCATGTTTATGCATCTGATTTGCTTAGAACGACGGTAGTAAATAAGATGATCCCTCATAATAATTTCAAGAAAGTTTTCCCCTAACTGTGCACCGTTGCGAAAGTTCATTGTTTCGAAGCACCACGTGATGATCGGGTGTGATAGATTCTAACGTTCACATGCAACGGGTGTAAGCCAGATTTACACACGCGAAACACTTAGGTTGACTTGACGAGCCTAGCATGTACAGACATGGCCTCGGAACACAATAGACCGAAAGGTCGAACATGAGTCGTATAGTGGATATGATCAACATGAAGATGTTCACCGATGATGACTAGTCCGTCTCACGTGATAATCGGACACGACCTAGTTGACTCGGATCATGTATCACTTAGATGACTAGAGGGATGTCTATCTGAGTGGGAGTTCATAAGATGAACTTAATTATCCTGAACATAGTCAAAAGGTTTTTGCAAATTATGTCGTAGCTCACGCTTTAGTTCTACTTTTTTAGATATGTTCCTAGAGAAAATTTAGTTGAAAGTTGATAGTAGCAATTATGCGGACTGGGTCCGTAAACTGAGGATTGTCCTCATTGCTGCATAGAAAGCTTATGTCCTTAATGCACCGCTCGGTGTGCTGAACATCGAACGTCGTCTGTGGATGTTGCGAACATCTGACATACACGTTTTGATAACTACGTGATATTTTAGTAATGTTAAACGGTTTAGAATTGAGGCACCGAAGTCGATTTCGAAACGTCGCGGAACATATGAGATGTTTTGAGGGCTGAAATTGGGTTTTCAGGCTCGTGCCCACGTCAAGAGGTATAAGACCTCCGACGAGTTTCTTAGCCTGCAAACTAAGGGAGAAAAGCTCAATCGTTGAGCTTGTGCTCAGATTGTCTGAGTGCAACAATCACTTGAATCGAGTGGGAGTTGATCTTCCAGATGAGATAGTGATGTTTCTCCAAAGTCGTTGCCACCAAGCTGCTAGAGCTTTGTGATGAACTATAACAAATCAGGGATAGATATGATGATCCTTGAGATATTCACGATGTTTGACACCGCGAAAGTAGAAATCAAGAAGGAGCATCAATTGTTGATGGTTAGTGAAACCACTAGTTTCAAGAAGGGCAAGGGCAAGAAGGGGCACTTCATGAAACGGCAAATCAGTTGCTGCTCCAGTGAAGAAACCCAAGGTTGAACCCAAACCCGAAACTAAGTGCTTCTGTAATAAGGGGAACAACCACTGGGGCAGAATTACCCTAGATACTTGGTAGATAAGAAGGCTGGCAAGGTCGATAGAAGTATATTGGATATACATTATGTTAATGTGTACTTTACTAGTACTCCTAGTAGCACCAGGGTATTAGATACCGGTTCGGTTACTAAGTGTTAGTAACTCGAAATAAAAGCTACGGAATAAACGGAGACTAGCTAAAGGTGAGCTGACGATATGTGTTGGAATTGTTTCCAAGTTTGATGTGATCAACCATCGCACGCTCCCTCTACCATCAAGATTAGTATTAAACCTGATTAATTGTCATTTGGTGTTTGCATTGAGCATAGACATGATTGGATTACGTCTATCGCAATACGGTTATTCATTTAAGGAGAATAATGGTTACTCTATTTATTTGAATAATACCTTCAATGGTCTTGCACCTAAAGGAATGGTTTATTGAATCTCGATCGTAGTGATACACATTTTCATGCCAAAAGATATAAGATAGTAATGATAGTACCACTTACTTGTGGCACTGCCATGTAAGTCATATTGGTATAAAACGCATGAAGAAGCTCCATGTTGATGGATCTTTGGACTCACTCGTTTTTGAAAAGTTTGAGACATGCGAACCATGTCTATTGGTGTATACGCATGAAGAAACTCCATGCAGATGGATCATTTGGACTCACTTGATTCTGAATCACTTGAGACATGCAAATCATACCACATGGGCAAGATGACTGAAAAGCCTCGTTTTCAGTAAGACGGAACAAGATAGCAACTTGTTGGAAGTAACACATTTTGATGTGTGCAGTCCAATGAGTGCTGAGGCATGTAGTGAATATCGTTATGTTCTTACTTCACGGATGATTTAAGTAGATACTGAGTATATTTACTTGATGAAACACAAGTCTGAATTATTGAATGGTTCAAGTAATTTCAGAGTGAAGTTGAAGATCATCGTGACAAGAGGATAAAATGTCTATGATATGATCATAGAGATGAGTATCTGAGTTACGAGCTTTGGCACGCAATTAAGACATTGTGGAAATTGTTTCACAATTAATACCGCCCGGAACACCATAGTGTGATGGTGTGTTCGAACATCATAGTTGCACCCTATTGGATATGGTGCGTACCATGATGTCTCTTATCGAATTACCACTACCGTTCATGGGTTAGGCATTAGAGACAACCGCACTCACTTTAATAGGGCACCATGTAATTCCGTTGAAAAGCTCAATCGTTGAGCTTGTGCTCAGATTGTCTGAGTACAACAATCACCTGAATCGAGTGGGAGTTAATCTTCCAGATGAGATAGTGATGCTTCTCCAAAGTCATTGCCACCAAGTTGCTAGAGCTTCGTGATGAACTATAACGTATCAGGGATAGATATGATGATCCTTGAAATATTCGCGATGTTTGACACCACGAAAGTAGAAATCAAGAAGGAGCATCAATTATTGATGGTTAGTGAAACCACTAGTTTCAAGAAGGGCAAGGGCAAGAAGGGATACTTCATGAAATGGCAAATCAGTTGCTGCTCTAGTGAAGAAACCCAAGGTTGAAACCAAACCCGAGACTAAGTACTTCTGTAATGAGGGGAACGGTCACTGAAGCAGGACTACCCTAGATACTTGGTAGATGAGAAGGCTGGCAAGGTCGATAGAAGCATATTGGATACACATTATATTAATGTGTACTTTACTAGTACTCCTAGTAGCACCAGGGTATTAGATACCGGTCCGGTTGCTAAGTGTTGGTAACTTGAAATAAAAGCTGCGGAATAAACGGAGACTAGCTAAAGGTGAGATGACGATATGTGTTGGAAGTGTTTCCAAGCTTGATGTGATCAAGCATCGCATACTCCCTCTACCATCGATATTGGTGTTAAACCTAAATAATTGTTATTTGGTGTTTGCGTTGAGCATAGACATGATTGGATTATGTTTATCGCAATACGGTTATTCATTTAAGGAGAATAATGGTTACTCTGTTTATTTGAATAATACCTTCAATGGTCTTGCACCTAAAATGAATGGTTTATTGAATCTCGATCGTAGTGATACACATGTTCATGCCAAAAGATATAAGATAGTGATGATAGTACCACATACTTGTGGCACTGCCATTTGAGTCATATTGGTATAAAATGCATGAAGAAGCTCCATGTTGATGGATCTTTGGACTCACTCGTTTTTGAAAAGATTGAGACATGCGAACCATGTCTATTGGTATATATGCATGAAGAAACTCCATACAGATGGATCGTTTGGACTCACTTGATTTTGAATCACTTGAGACATGCAAATCATATCACATGGGCAAGATGACTGAATGGCCTCGTTTTTCAGTGAGATGAAACAAGAGAGCAACTTGTTGGAAGTAATACATTTGATGTGTGCAATCCAATGAGTGCTGAGGCACGCAGTGAATATCGTTATGCTCTTACTTCATAGATGATTTGAGTAAATTCTGAGTATATTTACTTGATGAAACACGAGTCTAAATTATTGAAAGGTTCAAGCAATTTCAGAGTGAAGTTGAAGATCATCGTGGCAAGAGGATGAAATGTCTATGATATGATCATAGAGATGAATATCTGAGTTACGAGTTTGGTACACAATTAAGACCTTGTGGAAATTGTTTCATAACTAATACCGCCTGGAACACCATAGTGTGATGGTGTGTCTGAACATCATAAATGCACCCTATTGGATATGGTGCATACCGTGATGTCTCTTATCGAATTACCACTATCGTTTATGTGTTAGGCATTAAAGACAACCGCATTCACTTTAAATAGGGCACCACGTAATTCCGTTGAGATGACACCGTATGAACTATGGTTTAGAGAAACCTAAGCTGTCATTTCTTAAAAGTTTGGGGCTGTGATGCTTATGTAAAAAGTTTTGCCTGATAAGCTCGAACCCAAAGTGGATAAAATGCATCTTCATAGGACACCAAAAAAACAGTTGGGTATACCTCCTAATTCAGATCCGGAAGCAAAAGTGATTGTTTCCAGAAATGGATCCTTTCTCGAGGAAAAGTTTCTCATGAAAGAATTGATTGGGAGGATGGTGGAGACTTGATGAGGTTATTGAACCATCACTTCAACTAGTGTGTAGCAGGGCACAGGAAATTGTTCCTATGGCGCCTACACCAATTGAAGTGGAAGCTAATGATAGTGATCATGAAACTTCAGATCAAGTCACTACCAAACCTCGTAGGTCGACAAGGATGCGTACTACTTTAGAGTGGTACATAATCCTGTCTTAGAGGTCATGTTGCTAGACAACAATGAACCTACGAGCTATGGAGAAGCGATGGTGGGCCCGGATTCTGACGAATGGCTCGAGGCCATAAAATCCGAGAGAGGATCCATGAATAAAAACAAAGTATAGACTTTGGAAGAACTACTCGATGGTCGTGAGGCTGTTGAGTACAGATGGATTTTAAAAGGAAGACAGACAATGATGGTAAATGTCACCATTAAGAAAGCTTGACTTGTCGCTAGGATGTTTTCCAACAAGTTCAAGGAGTTGACTATGATGAGACTTTCTCACTCGTAGCGATGCTAAGAGTCTGTTGGAATTATATTAGCAGTTACTGCATTATTTATGAAATCTTGCAGATAAGATGTCAAAACATTGTTTCCTCAACAATTTTCTTGAGGAAAGGTTGTATGTGATACAACCGGAAGGTTTTGTCAATCCTAAAAGATGCTAACAAGTATGCAAAGCTCCAGCAATCCTTCTAAGGACTGGAGTAAGCATCTCGGAGTTGGAATATATGCTTTGATGAGATGATCAAAGATTTTGGGTTCATACAAAGTTTATGAGAAACTTGTATTTCCAAAGAAGTGAGTGGGAGCACTATAACATTTCTGATAAGTATATGTTGTTGACATATTGTTGATTGGAAATGATGTAGAATTTCTGGAAAGCATATAGGGTTATTTGAAAAGTCTTTTTCAATGGAACACCTGGATTAAGCCACTTGAATATTGAGCATCAAGATCTATAAGGATAGATCAAAATGGCTTGATAGTACTTTCAAATGAGTATGCACCGTGACAAGATTTTGAAGGAGTTCAAAATAGATCGGCAAAGAAGGAGTTCTTGGATGTGTTATAAGGTGTGAGTATTGAGTAAGACTCAAGACCTGACCATGGCAGAAGAGAGAGAAAGGACGAAGGTCGTCCCCTATGCTTTAGACGTAGGCTCCACAGTATGCTATGCTGTGTACCGCACCTAAAGTGTGCCTTGCCATGAGTCAGTCAAGGGGTACAAGTGTGATCCAGGAATGGATCACGGGACAGCGGTCAAGGTTATCCTTAGTAACTTCGATTATGGAGGTGGTAAAAGAGTTCGTCGTAAAGGGTTACGCCGATGCAAACTTTGACACTAATCCGGATGACTCTGAGTAGTAAACCGGATTCATATAGTAGAGCAGTTATTTCGAATAGTTCCAAATAGCGCGTGATAGCTGCATCTAGGAGATGACATAGAGATTTGTAAAGCACACACGGATCTGAAAGATTCAGACCCTTTGACTAATAACCTCTCTCACAAGCGAGATATGATCAAACACTACAAAAAAAAGACACATCCGTGATATTTTCGGCCGAACGAATTTTTTTCCTGTCATACATATGACACTTCTATGACGATAATTGTGACAAAACCCGGTATCATCATAGATGTGGTGGGCTCCTACTTCTATGACAAAAAATCATGAAAGAAAATGGGCTTTTTGTCCTGGGCGGGCCGGAGACGCAGCTGCATGACATTCTTTGGGCCATCCATGACGGAAAAAACCATGGTAGAAGCGAGGGGGGGGGGATTTCGGGGAGTTGCCGATTACAGTGGGAGGTCAGGGGCGGAGCAATGCGTGTTTTCTCGTACAGGTACGCGCGTGTGTGCGAGGCGTTGGCTCTAACTGAACCCGAGCGAGGCGTTGGGCTCTAACTAAACCCGAGCGATTGCACTGCAGGCTACACGTTACTGAACCCGAGCGATCGATCGATGGCTGTTAACTGAACCCGATGGAGCGATTCCTTCGCTACTGCTGCTAACTGAAGCCGATC
>NC_057804.1:218231203-218243233 GCF_018294505.1 Triticum aestivum | reverse complement strand
TGGAGGGGTGGTTGAACAGTAGACGGTGGAGTAGCACGCAGTGGAGGCTGGATGAACAGGAGACCGTGGAGGCTGGAGGAGGTCGACGGTAGCCCGTGGAGGCTGGAGGAGGTCGACGGTGGAGATGAACAGTATCTCGTGGAGTCCCGTTTTGCGGTACGCCACACCCCTCCCCCCTGTTTCGACCATAAGCTCCAACACAAGTCCGTTTCGTCCGTTTTGCGGTACGCCACACCCCTCCCGATCAACAGGACCCCCGTTTCGACCGTAGGAGGTCCGTTTCGTCCATTTTGCGGTACGCCACACCCTCCCGATCAACAGGACCCCCGTTTCGACCGTAGGAGGTCCGTTTCCTCCGTTTTGCGGTACGCCACACCCCTCCCGATCAACAGGACCCCGTTCCGAAAGTAGGAGGTCCGTTTCCTCCATTGTGCAGTACGCCAGGCCTCGCTTCCATCGCCTATTCTGTCCAAGCCGGTTGGCTCCCACGCATTCCGTTGCCTCCCGATGAACATGACGCATTTCGTTGCCTCCCCATGAACACGACGCATTCCGTTGCCTCCCCATGAACACGACGACGATGTTGTTTCTCCGTTCCGACCCAGCCATGTACGTATGCGCGAGTAGGCATTTGAGACCCTGCCCGTATGTACGTATGTGGCCGTATTTTCTTTCGTGCACCCTCGCCGCTGTACGTACGTGTACATGCTACGTGCGCACCTCTACATCGACACGTGCGCGCCTCTACGCCGATGTACGTACATGTTCGCGACCAGAGTGACAACGCTACGTACGCTTCGACCAGGTGGGTCCCGACTGTCAGGCACTTCCTGGCCTGCGAAGATGTAGCTGGTGGGTCCCAACAGTCAGGGGGCAAATTGTTTTTTTTTGCCCGGACGCACTTCCTTGCGTGCGAAGATGTAGCTGGTGGGTCCCAGCAGTCAGGGGGGCGAATCATTTTGTTTTTTGTTTTTTTTTGCTCGGACGCACTTCCTTGCGTGCGAAGGTGTAGCTGGTGGGTCCCAACAGTAAGGGGGGAAACGTTTTTGTCGCAAAATATGGTGGCCTGTCCGGTGGGTCCCCGTGATACGTCTCCAACGTATCTATAATTTTTGATTGCTCCATGCTACTTTATCTACTGTTTTGGACCATATTGGGCTTTATTTTCCACTTTTATATTATTTTTGGGACTAACCTACTAACCGGAGGCCCAACCCAGAATTGTTGTTTTTTGCCTATTTCAGTGTTTCGAAGAAACGGAATATCAAACGGAGTCCAAACGGAATGAAACCTTCGGGAACGTGATTTTCTCACCGAACGTGATCAGGAGACTTGGACCCTACTCCAAGACGTAATAGAGGTGGTCACGAGGGTGGGGGGCACCCCCCCTAGGGCGCACCCCCTTGCCTCGTGGCCCCCTGTTGCTCCATCGACGTACTCCTTCCTCCTATATATACCTATATATCCCCAAACGATCAGAACAGGAGCCAAAAACCTAATTCCACCGCCGCAACCTTCTGTATCCACGAGATCCCATCTTGGGGCCTGTTCCGGAGCTCCGCCGGAGGGGGCATCCACCACGGAGGGCTTCTACATCAACACCATAGCCCCTCCGATGAAGTGTGAGTAGTTTACTTCAGACCTTCGGGTCCATAGCTAGTAGCTAGATGGCTTCTTCTCTCTTTTTGGATCTCAATACAATGTTCTCCCCCTCTCTCATGGGGATCTATTCGATGTAACTTCTTTTTGCAGTGTGTTTGTTGAGACCGATGAATTGTGGGTTTATGATCCAGTTTATCTATGAACAATATTTGAATCTTCTCTGAATTCTTTTATGTATGATTGAGTTATCTTTGCAAGTCTCTTCGAATTATCCTTTTGGTTTGGCCAACTAGATTGGTAGTTCTTGCAATGGGAGAAGTGCTTAGCTTTGGGTTCAATCTTGCGGTGTCCTTTCCCAGTGACAGAAGGGGCAGCAAGGCACGTATTGTATTGTTGCCATCGAGGATAACTAGATGGTTTTTTATCATATTGCATGAATTTATCCCTTTACATCATGTCATCTTGCTTAAGGCGTTACTCTGTTTTTAACTTAATACTCTAGATGCATGTTGGATAGCGGTCGATGAGTGGAGTAATAGTAGTAGATGCAGAATCGTTTCGATCTACTTGTCTCGGACGTGATGCCTATATATATGATCATACCTAGATATACTCATAACTATGCTCAATTCTGTCAATTGCTCAACAGTAATTTGTTCACCCACTGTAGAATATCTATGCTCTTGAGAGAAGCCACTAGTGAAACCTATGGCCCCCGGGTCTATTCTCATCATATCAATCTCCATTACTTTATTACTTGCTTTGTTTTTTACTTTGCCTTTTACTTTTCACTTTGCATCTATCTATCAAAAATACCAAAAATATTATTTATCATCTCTATCAAGATCTCACTCTTGTAAGTGACCATGAAGGGATTGACAACCCCTAATCGCGTTGGTTGCGAGGAGCTATCGTTTTGTGTAGGTACGAGGGACTTGTGCGTGGTCTCCTACTGGATTGATACCTTGGTTCTCACCGAGGGAAATACTTACGCTACTTTGCTGCATCATCCTCTCCTCTTCGGGGAAATCCAACGCAGTGCTCAAGAGGTAGCACCCCGCTGTCAGGTGGAGGAATAATTATTTTGTGTGTAATAAGGAGGAACTTCCTTGCTGCATACGTGGACCCAGCTGTCAGCCTCTCCACGTACAGTCCACGTCCGATGGAAGCCGTTCCTTGACCACGTTGACCACGCCATGCTGTGAGCACCAGGGCGGTGGACGACGGCGATGCCTAGGAAGGGGACGACGCGGAGCCGGGGAAGACGCGGCAGTGGATGCCCACGTGTAGAGGAGTACGAGGGTTCATTGGTTCGCTGCGGTATGTGGCTGCCGTCGCTGCAGAATAACAGGGTGTGTGGGTGAGTAGAGGGATGGCCTGGCCAGCGGTGGGAGTAGTAGGGGGCGGTGAGGCCTCCGCCGCATCGTAGCCGGCCACAGGATGCAGGAGCACGAGGCACGGCTGGCGCTGGTTTGGGCGGCTGGAGCAAGAATACCAGAGGTTGAAGAAGCACTACGGCCGTTGGATGGACATCTTACGGTCACTGGAGCTAGAGTCGTGCATATTGACTAAGTTGACAAAGCCCTCCGTCCCCGTCAACTTAGTAGGCCCACAAGTCAGCCTGCCACTATACTGGTTCCCAGCTAACAGGGGGAGTATTCTTTTTTTTTGTGTAATAAGGAGGCACTTCCTTGCATACGAAGATATAGCTGGTGGGTCTGAGATGTCAGAGCCGGCCGCGGGGAGGAGGGAGCAGGCAGTCTCGCCAACGCTTGTTTGAGCGGCTGGAGCAGGAAGAGCAGAGATTGGAGAAGCACGACGGCCGTTGGATGGCCATCCAACAGTCACTGCTTGTGCATCAACCTTTTTTTAGGAAAGCCTCAAATCTGTGGAAAACAGCATACATCCCATCTACCATTATTTTTAATAATTTACAGCCCATCTGCTAATTTTTAAGGTTTTTTTGGAGCCCATATTCTTTTTGTAAGCATTACAGCCCATATTGTGGCCACGGTTAAAAACTTATACGAAATTTTGCATATTTCGGTGCGGTCCGAACTGTTTTTAATCCCAAAATTTCGACTCACATTCAAACTGATTTTAAAAATAAATGTATATCAATATAAAATCCAACAAATTCTCCATGCATAAAAATTAATGTAATTTAAAATCTCGAAATGAAAAAACAGATATTTGAAACTAATTGCCGGTTTGATGTGTTTTAAAAATGCACAACCCATTTCTCATTGCTGACGGGCCATTTTCTCGGCCAGCCAAATGAAAGCTCTCCTCGTCTTGAAAGATTTTCAGCCCAAGAGGCCTGACAAAGCGACTTACTTGGCAAATCACAAAAAAAATTGGGCTGTGGCCGTGGACCCAGCTGTCAGCCTCTACACGTACAGTACTCTCCCAATGGAATGTCGTTGACCACATTGACCACGCCGCGCTGAGAGCACCAAGGCGATGGATGACAGAGAGGCCTAGGAAGGGGACGACGCGGAGCCGGGGAAGACACGGCAGTGGATGCCCACGCAGAGAGGAGTACGAGGGTTCACTGGTTCGGCTGCGGTGTGAGGCTGCTGTCGCCGCAGGGCCTGGCTAGCGGTGGGAGTAGTAGGGGGCAATGAGGCCTCAACGGCAGCACAGCCGGCCACTAGAGGCAGGAGCAGGCGGTCTCCCCGGCGCTGGTTTGGGTGGCTGGTGCAAGAAGAGCAACGATTGAAGAAGCAGCAGGACCGTTTGATTCAAATCCAACGGTTAATGCTGCTAGAATCGTTTGTTGACTAAGTTGACAAGCCCCGTGTACGCGTCAACGTAGTAGGCCCACAGGTCAGCCTCCCAACCGGTGCGCCCCAAATGTCAGTGGGAGGAATCATTTTTTTTGCATAATAAGGAGGCAGTTGATTGCGTGCGGCCAGGCCAGCGGAGGGAGTAGGGTGGGTCGGGGAAGCCTGCGCGGCATCACAGCGGGCCACAAGAGGAGGGAGCAGGCAGTCCCGCTGGCGCTAGTTTAGGCGGTTGGAGCAGGAAGATCAGAGATTGAAGAAGCACGGCGGCTAGAATCGTGTGTTCACTGACAAAGCCTTGCGTAAACAAGTCAGCCTCGAAATCTAAGGCGTGTACAACCCATTTGCTATTATTTTTATAATTTTTACTCATTTTCTAATTCATATGGAATTTATTGCAGCCCATTTTGCATTTTTAGAATTGCCGGCCATTTTCTGGTCAGTACTAGGGTCAAAAAATTAACTAAATATGTGGGGAATTTTTGCTGGGGAACGAAATATTCTTAATCCAAAAATTAATAGCCATAATAAAACAAATTTAAAAATAAGTTAGTACTATGTCATGTTAAATCCAATGAAATACGTATAAGATATCAGTGAAGAACAAAATTCAAAAAAAAAACTAATATCCCATTTGCTCGTCTTGAAAGATTTGCAGCCCAGTAATTCGGAGAAAACAAATAGGCCTAGCTTGGGTATTCTTCAAAAAGAAATTCTGGGCTACCTATTTTCCCAAAGAACTGGTGCATGAGCATTTAGATTTATTTATTTATTTACTTATTTATATTTAGGGGACCATGAGCATGTACCTGGGCCGGATTCATGTGAGAGCGTCCCTTCCAGTTAATTATGGGCTTCTCTATTGGGCCTTCATCAGTGGGCTGCATGTTATCAACAAGTGGAAAATTTGTTCCGTACGAAAAATAGTATGAGCTACGTACGGTACGGGGCACTAAAGGATCGAACCGTGCAATGACTTCCAAAACATTGTGTTTGTCGTTCTAACAACACATTTATATTCAACCAACAGACGAAATATACTACTGATTGTACATTGAAAACAATAGCAGCAGCAACCAGGGCTGGGGGTGCAACAGAAGCAGTAAGCAGGCCAGAACATTGAAGACGCAGCTCTCTCTTCCAAACCAAACATCAGCCATCAATACAAAAGGGCTACCAAAAAAGAACAAGTGTATGTATCAAACTAAATAAAGATCCTACTACACCAAGTGTACGCATCTAACTAACTGGCTCAGTTAGATGTTACTATTTATTAAGCTGTGGAGATTGGCTGACGGTTTGAACCAGATGGGTGCCTGACGGGGGAAACTCCAGCCAGCAGGTCGAAGTCTGATACTTGCGACCCTCTCTCCTACTTTGGGCTGCAGAGCGTGGCAGCACATACCAGGGTATGATGCATGCAGAGACGCATGGTACGCTGTGTACACACAGTTTTGCCTGATGAACGAAACCGCGCTGCCATCATGATCCTTGCCATTGGTTATCTCCTGGTTAATCGGATAATTCAATCCGACAAACAGAGAGCGTGTACCAAGGCTACTTACCAGCCTCCAGTCAAAAATTCCTGAAGGCCCAGAGAAGCTGGGATCCTGCTCAAAGACCTTGCAGTGACTGTGATTGTATTCCGCAAAACAACATGTCTGGTACGTGTGAACGATCATCAATCTTTCGCCATCGTCTGATCGAGCCAGGAACCACCTGCAACTGCCATGCCACTTTTCTTTGAAAGGTTCTGGGATTAGGAAGGGTAGGGACACCAGGCGGCCTACAACATCATATCAAGTTAGAGTCAAATAAAAAAGGGCTCTTGATTTAGTCAATCTTAAGAACAACATGTTATGAGCATGAATATTTTTTCAGTAAATGTTGACAGTAATATGAGCAAGCCATCATGATATCATAGGAAAGTAACATACTGCTGTAACAGCCGTTTGTAGCGATGACTGGAGTAGGCCAGCAATACATCCAGCCATAGAAGGAGTCGACAGCATAAATGAAGCCCTTGTGTTCAATGGCATCAGAGAACCATGGAGGATGTATGATCCTGCGATGGACGTGCAGATTTATCCACTTACCGCAGTGACCTCTCAGATAGGCGAGACCACGGTTGAAGAACGCAATTAGCCTGAAATCTTTATAATTCCCAGATCTTGTGGGAACTTGGCAGATTACAACCTTGAGCAAATCAAACTTGGTATCATGTTGGCTACTGTAAGATTCCGAGTATTCTGGGCCGCGGTGCCAAAGCAGTGCAGTGTTAATCGAAGGAAGGGGGATCAATCACCGGGCGTAGACCTCCACGAGCATCCAGCTGTCGCGACCGTCGACGAGCACCATCCAAGACGTGTTCATGTTGACCCAGTACATACCGTTAATGTAGCTGAGGCTGACAGGGATCGGATCGCAGTGAAGGGGGTTGATGCTCGCCACCCTATGATCGTTATGCTGCGTGACACGCCATTTCTGAAGATCAGGCGGCATCAGCAAGCAAGGAGCTGGCTTAAAAAGCTCCGGCCTGAGGGCTTTGAGTAAACAGTACAGCCCCGATGAGCACGCGGCGAGCGGCATGGTACTGAGATTGTCCACATGCGAAACAATGAGCTTGATTACCTCTGTGGGGAGCGAATTCCAGCCACTCTTTCAGCGGACGCTGCTCGGTTCTGCCATTGTTAGTGCTTGGGTTTCGGATGAGGGGGGAGGCGCCTTAGCTAGGATGGAAGGTTGGACGAGATTGTGTGCGGACAAAGATGGAGAAGCGAATATGTGCTGCGGGAAGTGGACATGTGATGATGACTACAACACGCCGCTTGACTTACGAGACACATACCAGTAGCGTAGGGTCATATCGATGCCAGATAACTTGCTTGAGTGATCACAGTACTGGTACTCCCTACAGTACCTACTACAGTACTATGCCCTAGCTTGCTAGAGTAGAGTAGTAGAGTAGGACTCTGCTCTACTACTAGCACCGGAGGAGTAGTATATTCTAATCTAAAATAGTTACAAACTTCGATGCCCGATCGTGGAACGACTATGAACCATGCTCAAAGACCGTGTCTACGTGGTGTTTGGACTTATATGAAGAAAAAATAGCAAGATGCCCGTGCATTGGACGGCACACCATCATCACCAACTCGTTTTTTTCTCTACTCCTACTCCTATAAAAGACTCAGTTGGTGATGATGGAGGCGAGGAGGCGTGTTCAGCCGGGCGTGTAGCGGACGGAGCAGCACTATTCAATTTGTTATAAAAAAAGTACTTGTAGAGATAGAGACATAGGGAGGAGCACGAGGTAAGGCCTTATCTGTAAATGTGGAGAGAGGTGCGGGTATCTTTTGTAAAATTGTCATTGTTGGCTTTATATCCGTCAGATATAGATCAGACGGTCTATATTACAAGATGGCAGGCAAACCATCATCACCAACTCGGTTTTCTATAAGAGTAGATATATACTCCTATAGATATAGATAGATAGAGACTAGGGAGTACTAGTAAGGACACCATCTACTACTTCGTGTGCTACTCCTGCGCTCCATTCAACGGCCACAACATCCCCTACAGCCACTCCCTCCTGCGCTCCATTCGGCGGGCGTTGTTGAAATCTGGGGAGCGCACTCTCGCGACTGCTGGCAGGCACGACTTCACCGACGACGACTTCGTCCCCGACCTCGGCAACCTCTTCCTCAATGACATGGGTGACAACCTCAATGCCAACGGTGCTACTCCCGTTGCACCGTATGTGTTTCTGTCCTTCCTGTTCGAAATGGTGGTAGAATTCATGTTTCTACTCTGTATCCTACTATTATGCTATTCCACATGATTAGTTTCATCTCTTTTATAGCCGTCATGATTTATTTTGTGCTTATTCGGATTAAATCGCGTAGTAACTTGATCACATATTCAACTGGCGCAACATCCCCTACAGCCACTCCCGTTTCATGGACGGCCTGGTCGATGCCTCCAAGGAGCCCTTCGCCCACTGCTATGAGTGCCCGATGCCGTTTTGTGGCTCGCCAGCGGACATAGTGCATCACCTCACGGATGCGTGCAACGGTCACTACTGGCCCTTGGCGGAGAACATCAAGTACGACACGTGCTACCGGTTCACCATGCCGGAGTCGCTGGAGGATCACCGCTGCCTGCTAGTCTCGGAGGAGGACGGCAGCGTCTTCCTCTTGATCGTGGGCACCGGCCAGGCCCGCGCAGGCCGCCGCCCCATCTCTGTAATGTGCGTCAGGGGCATCGCCGCTGACGCTGACGCTGACACTGACACGAGGCAGATGTATGGGTGCGTGATCAATGTTAGTACCCCTCCGGGCGCGTGCGACGAAACCGGCCTCATTGGACGGACTTGGACTCTGAGGAGCTGGGACTATCCCGCCAATGTGGACTTGGAAAACCCATGGCATCCCTTCCATCCTTTACCCGCCGACTCGGTGCACGGGGACTCCAAGGAGGTTCACCTGGACATACGCATTATCAAGTGCACTTAGAAAACATGTAGTGTGTGTGTGGGCGCTTATGGCCCGTGTCTTTGCCGCTTTTGATTCTGTAAGCTTGTTGTTAAACTTGAGTGGCTTTCGCCATAGTCCTTACTTTGAACTGCTCCTCTCAGTGAGCTGATGTAAGACACTTTGGGTTTCATTTGATAATGGAACCGGGGAGGAGCCTCCCTGTTCTTCTAAAAAATACGCATTATCAAGTTAAATGTTGATCATTAGTCTTCGCTCAATGTAATCCACTGTCTAAGCATGTGGAGACTTCCATGCATGATCTTGCTCTATTGGAGTATCGCGCATGAATAAAAGTGTATCCGTTTATGGTTTAGTCTAGAATCTTCCATGTATGAATTTTTACTACAATACTGGTGAGGCTGGTCATAGTGAGAGTAACTTAGCAAGTAACATAGCGCATTTCAAGATAGGTTTGCTTATGTGGCATAGAGTTAATGAGGAAAAATGTGTTTGAAGTAACATAATATGTTACTGTAACATAACGCAACCCAAAGCAAAATGAGTCTATAATGTAATAAATGCTATCATCTATGGTACTACTTGTATGTTACTTTGCACTATGAAGGTAGTAACAAAGACTAGTGTTATATGCATGACACTAGTCTAAGTTACTCCCCAATATGACTAGCCTGAAAGACTTACGATGAACCATTTCTTACATCTCCTCTGTCCCCTTGCAAGTCATCCTGATTTAATCCCTCCGTCTAGGTGTATAAGGGCATGGTTAATATTACTTAATAGTATAGCCAACTGTTGACTATAAGAAAGTGCCATGTCATCTGTAGCCAACATGTATAACAATCGATACTCAAAAACTAATTCTTAAAGATCATTTCTTGCAAAGCACAATAAGTGTTATTTCTTCACAAGTTTTGGATGCAGGTTGAACAGTTGAACACTTTTGTTTGCAAAAGATACCTTTTTATCTATTTCACCCGGATGTTTGTGAGCTCTAGAGATGAGATAGTATCCGAAGAAACCCATCGATACACGTTACACATGAGATGACCCCCACATCCTTTGTCAAAATAAACAACTCCCGATCAATGCATTTCAATCTTCGGTGCAACGCACGGGCACCTTACTACTATAGATTAGTACGACCAAAAATTGAACTAACATTATATATAGTACGATAAATACTGATGCATGTCACCTAAAATTATATCATTCAAAACTATGTTCAAATACGAATCCAACGATATAGTTTTTGTTGACATGCACTAACATTTTGTCAGTTAAATCTTCAGTCAAATTCAATGGGGGACTAATAAACCACGACTGATGTAGTACAAGTGTAGAGGGCAGCGCTGCACGAGAGTCTCACCTCTCACCCCACTCGTGGCGCGACAGTAAAGCCATCATATCACAAAACCCAACCACTCCCAGTAATAAATGGCCTGGTAAAATAAACAGACAAGCAACCATCATATCCCTCCGTCTTTTTTGCATTTCATCTCTCTGCATTTACTTTCTCCGGTTCATTTCCCACACTCGATCCCTAGCTACTACTCCTAGGGCCAGTTCTTTTGGCGGCTTCCCCAGCTTTTCCCACAAGACTAGTCATAGTGGAGAGTAACAATAAGGCGCCTCACTCATTTATTTGGGCTTCTAAACTACTAGTCCGTCCTGGTTTATTCCTCACCATTGTAATTTGTGCTAAATTTTGACCAAAGATTTAACTAATAAAATGTTACTCAAAACACTTAGGCGCGGTGCATCTAGGTGTGTAAGTCATCTTACGAAAACCAAATAATCCCAAAACACTTAGGCGCGATGCATTAACTTCTACCTCGTTTCTTGTTTCTTGACATATCAACCAATAAGAGATAAAGAGTGTGCATGCTTTTAATGACTTGATATATCAAACACGACATGCAGTGGTTAGTTCATTGCATGCAATACTATTAATTAGCAAATAAACATTAACGTTTCTCGTTTTCTCCTCCTCCTTGGTCATGGTGCACAGAGAAATAACCACAGAGAAGGAAGCTAAAAGTAAACAATCAAATGAGCATTTTTGCATTTGTTTTGCATTGAATCGTTTCACAAGCTTGACTACTGTTGTTTTTCTACTTTTACAAAAACCGCATCGTAATGTTAAAACGTGCATTTGCACGTACATAAGTAATAGTAGTACTCCCTCCATCTAGGCGTACAACTCTTCCCTCCTTCTTGGTCACCGTGCACAACCAAAGATGACTTATTGACCTGGACGGAGGGAGTAGCACAGTCTGCAAGCATATATTGAGAGAGACGTGTAGTACGATAGTATATAGTAAAGTTTGTGCTATATGCACGTACTTGCAAAGTGCGTAATAATACACAATGTTTCCAAACTTTCCCTTTTACATACTTAATTAAGGACGCTAAAAATTCCTGAACGTTCGGGATTTATCATTTGCGTCCCAAAACTAATGAGACCGCCTTACGAAACAAAAATTATACTCCTCCTAAAAGCCACGACGCTCGCAGGAGCACTTGCGGTGGGCCACGAGTGCCCTGGTGCGCGGTCGTTTCCCAGCGCGCCGACACAACGCCTCTTCCTCAGCCTCGCAACTCGCGAGGTGCTGATTGGCGGCTTGCCGGCGGGCGAGCGCGATCTCACCGGTGTGGTGATCCGGTGCCAACAGGTACTCCTCCTGGCTGGAAGCGTGCACCTGGTCCACGTACCGCCAAGCGTAGATGAGGCGCTTGGGCCCAACTGCACTCAGGGCATTGGCACGGGCGTCCTCCGCCACCCTCACGGCCCTCGCAGGAGCTTTCTGCCGAAGAACCAATTGCTTGACTCTCTCGGACGCGACATAGATCTCCCAGAAAGCTTGTTGCGCGGTGCGCTTCTCTTCCTCGGCCTTCTTCTCCGCCTCTATTTTGGCGCGCTCTGTTAGAGGCAAAGCCTCCCACAAGGCGACATCCATTTCTTTCCAAAGCTCCTCAAGGCTGGGGGGCTCGGCGGGCAGCGCGACGTTCTCCTCGTAGCGGGGAGCCGACGCGTCCTCCGACGCGCTTGCTGGCGAGATTGGGAACGCCGACGCATCCACCTCGACGCGTCATGACGAGGAGCGAAACACCGACGCGTCCTCCTCGACTAGTAGCGGCGAGGAACG
>NC_057804.1:218059022-218230904 GCF_018294505.1 Triticum aestivum | reverse complement strand
GGGGGGGGGAGATAGCGATGAACGTGAACGTGAGGGGGAGGAGATAGCGATGTCGTGGGAGGCGCAGTATTTATAGCGAGCAATGGCACACCTACGTAAGATATGGACTGAGATGCACTGACTTAACTACAGGTCCAGTTGCGTCACTGACATGTGGGCCAGTACACTGTTGGGCCTGTATGTCAGTGACCCAATGCACCTGAAGTTAAGTAAAAGCTACATGGGCATATTTATTGGAGTAAATTACGGGGGAGCGAAGGGGTGGAAATATTGCTGGTCACAACGGATTGGACGAGCGTGTGGGGAGGAGAGTCATGCATGCAGATTTTTTCACACTGGGTGGAGTGGTGGGACCGCCGGAGGGAGAAGGAGAGTTTGGCAGGCATATTGTTTCCACACATGGAGAGGAAAAGATTTGGAGACGAACGGGCTTCCTGCAGGTATGGGGAACAATGCATAATAAGTCATCTTGCATGCCAGGCTAGGTATAGTCTCAAGTCATTAAAAACATACACGCCCCACACATGTTCATATTTCAAGGTGCACTAAATTATTGCATGCGATGATTAAGGCTAGCCATCATGGTGGTATCTTAGCTGGTATCATGCACACGGGAATAGCAAACATGCTGATGTGGCAAAGAATTAAAGAAGAGAGGGGGGTTAGACTAACTAGTGTTCATGCATGCATTGGTAAGCACATTTTTTGTGAAGAACGACAACATTAGTTGAGTACTTTTGCAGACTTCAAAAACTATTCCACCGCCTCTACTATCTTGTTAAGAGTAGGTGAAATTTTTGAGTCGAGCCCTTTAAACTAGAAGGGAGGTAGTGGTACTCTAATAGCTAGGTGTGTAAGTCATCTTACGAAAACCAAATAATCCCAAAACACGTAGGCGCGATGCATTAACTTCTACCTTGTTTCTTGTTTCTTGACATATCAACCAATAAGAGATGACGGCGTGCATGCTTTTAATGACCTGAGACTATCAAACATGACATGCAGTGGTTAGTTCATTGCATGCAATACTATTTAATTAGCAAATAAACATTAATGTCTCTCGTTTTCCCCTCCTCCTTGGTCACGGTGCACAACCTAAGATGACTTACTCACCTAGACAGAGGGAGTATCAACATTCACAATGTCAAATCAATATTTTACACTCATTATAAAACGTAGTTCTTATACTCATTATAATCAGTATTGTAGATATTGATATTTTTAGTATAAATTTGGTCGTGGGATTTCATTTATGCCTGTCAAAGCGTGGAGGAAGCGGAGCTTAGGGCTTGCATTGTCGGTCTCTACATAGGTATTTCTCTTCATAATCCTGTAATTTTAGAGACTGATTGCGCTTTTGTGGTAGCGTCTCTTGCATCGGGGGACTATGACAGGTCTGCTATGCGTGACTTGAAGATGAAAGCGTTGAGCATCTCGAAGTTGATCAACAATCTTCAATTGTCAAAGATTAGCCGTTCGGGCAATAAGGTGGCACACCTAATCACTAAGTATAGCTTTGACAATAGATTAGATGGTATTCTTGTAAATAACGTACCGCCCTGTGTGGTGAATATTGTATCGAATGAGTGTACTGGTGTGGCTGGTTAATTAATATAAGGTGGTGTTCAAAAAAAGTATATATTTGGTCAAACACTTTGCAAACGGTTGATGGGAGTAAAACGGACCAGAGGGAGTATCATGCATGCGGAGTAGGAAAAAAATTGCTCATTTATAGCCAGTCGAAGTCTCAAAGGGTGAGACCGCGCGAGGGAGGCGAAGGTTGTGGGAGGCGCGACGGTTGACGGAATTAAGTGAAGTTACATCCACGCGCCGACATGGTGTGCGAACAGGCAGAAGCTATACCATCAGGCCTACGATATGGGTCTAGTAGACATGACATCTAGTGGGTCCCGCATAGTTCTCGAGAACTCTTTGGGGGCTTGCAACCGTTTATCCACCGGGCAAGCCAGCAACCCCACACCATTCGCACGCCCTACTCGTCCCTATCTTCTACCTCACAATAGTTTGCTCCCAGTCGTCCCGTCCTTTCACATTAGTTCGCTCCTAGTTTTTGCGGGGTACAACAGTTCAACTTCTCCTAACCCTCCTCCAAAATCCATGGCCTCCCAAATCTCCATGGTCGCCACTGAGTACCAGGTTAGAGCCATCACCGGTGATCAGTTCGTCGTCATCTACACACGTGGATCCGCGACGGTGAAAGCATGGCTTGCTCGCTTCCTACGCATGTTCAACAGTTCAACGGATGAGTGGGTCGCTGGGCTAGATGTTGAGTACACCACGGTCCTGGGACGAGAGAATGATCTAAAGGACGAAGACAGGAAGAAGCCCGCTGTGATCCAGGTTTGCGTACATAACATTTGCTTGGTCTACCACATATGCCATGCCGACGTTGAGTGCCAGGATTTTAAGAACTTCCTCAAGGACAAAAGAGTGAAATTCGTTACTGTAGGCTTTAAGAACGACAAAGGAGTCCTACGTCGGATAGGTCTCGTTGTAGGCCAGCCCTTCGATCTCCAGAAGGCAAGCCTGGTGTCCTCCTCTCAACCTTCAATGCTGACCCTGGCAGCAGCCATGATTGATCCTTCGTACGCTAAACTGAAGAAACCTCATCACGAGTTTCATCATGCATGGGAGTCGAAGACATTAGATGAAGATCACATCCTGTACGCAGCAATGGATGCCTACCTTTGTTTAAATATCTACATGGGTTGGATGAAGAAGCATAGCCAAGTGTCCGGTTCAAGCAAAGAAGCGTCGGCGAAGAGGAAGAGGAAGAGGGACGAGGACGAAGTCAAGGACGTGGACTCGGACTCCGAGTAGGTGCCAGTGCCGTCGCTCATGCTTGTTCTACTGCAGTGTTAAGCTGACTAGTTGCTTAGTTTATTTTCAAGGGTGTGTTGTGCTGAGGCCCCAGCAGAAGTGTGTTTATGTTCTTTCTCGTTATTTGAACTGTTTAATACGTAGAGTAGTACTAGTACTATGTCTTACTACTGTTCTTCTTGCAGTTGGTACTACTGCTCGTACCTTCGTGTTCCTATTGTACTTAATATGTTCGTACTAGTAGTATAATTTGGGTCAGTCGATTTGTGAAAGTTCGACGGAGCGAAGGAAGAAGATGGCAGAAGAGGTGGAAGAAGCCCTTCTAGCCATCAATGTTGCATCAAACGGCTCACATGAGTCGACTGACCCAAATTGCTCCTTCAGATTGCAGGATCCACGTGGCATTCAAGGTCTTGAAGGTAGATTCCGCGTCCGCACCCGGTTTGCGGGATCGACGCGCGCGCGACCGGCTTCCGCCGTGACAGCCACCATGCGCGCCTCCTCCGCGCGGGCGGAGACGACAATGACATGCTAGTTCCTCCTCGCCGGCGTGCTGGAGCACGCGCTTGTCCTCCTCTTCGTACGCTGCGTGCATAGACGCGGCTCCACCATCTGCTCGCGTGCTTGGCAGCGGGGCGGCATGGCGAGGAGGGACTGCAGACGACGTGAGCGGGCGAGCCTTCGGATTCATGGCACAGGGATGGTGGTGACACGGCGGTGATATGCGAGAAATTGTTGGCCGGAGCAGGCGGGCGCTGGCATGCGCAACGGCGGCGGCATATTGATGAGTGCGCGTATGGGAGCTTACTTTAGTTTTATATGAGGTTGGTCAAACTTAAAAGAAAACCGTACTAGTACACGTAAACATTAGACTTAGGCAGCGCTTTTTTTTGAAGTTAGTACCACAGCCACGATACAGAATCCTGTGCAAGCGCGTGAATCGCGGCCGCGCGGTCGATCGAACAATGCGTCACCGTGTCGCGCTCGAAGGACATCCACCGAACCTTTTTGTGTGTGTGAAAACAATCCTCAAATATTACTCAACTTTTTTTTCCTGGGAAAGTTCTTGACGCTGCAATATTTCCATATATTTGAATTTAGCTCCAGTTTGTGTTTATTTGGATTTGGACATTTTAGGTGCGCCCTAGTTTTTTTAATACTTATTTTGTGTGTGTGACTGAGAGAGAACGTGTGTATGTGTCCATATGTGTGTTGTGGCGGAAGGGCAATGTGGAGACGGTGTGCGTGTGATACAGACATAGAGAGGTGTAAATGTGCAAATGATCATGCATGAGTGAGACATAGACAGATGCCGATACATTGTGTATACATGAGAGAACGGTCTTCTAGTTTACTTATGTGTGTGTGTGTGAGAGAGAGAGAGAGAGAGAGGAGCATCCGTAACACAACAACCATCTCTCTCGATTCGTCCGTCCCTCGCACGATCGCATGCAACATATGCATCAACGCGCACATTTTGACACCCTCACTCGGCCCCTGCCCACCTCAAGGCCCGCACAATCTCTTCGTGAATACCCATTTCTCTCCTTAGGTTTGTTTTCGCTCAATATCTGACACACACACACACTCCCCCGAGCACACAATTCATCCCCATCCAAGGTTATACGGCGAACACTCTCGCTTGTGCTTCTTTGCACCCCAACATGCACAACACCTCAATCTTCAAAGAGGGCATCGAGCAGATCGAAGATGGTGACCACACCGCGCTAGAGAATGCGGGGTCATTTGGAAGCAGGGTGATGTGATGACGGCTGACTGACTCCTCCCCCACCCTCTCTCTCTTGCACAAAATTACCAATCCCTCTCTCCCCCGCACAAAATTGTCAATCCCTCAACCCATGAGATCCTTCCCCTCTCGTCCATGTTTTTCTAGCTCTCTCATCAAAAATGTTGTCTCTTCTCCTTCCACGTATACAAAATCACGTATATTACATGTCTCCATCTTTCTCACAGACCTAACTTCTTCCTCTCTCTTTCTCTTTCTCTCTCTCTCTCTCTCTCTCTCTCTCTGTCTCGTTAGGTTTGTCTCCTACTCTCTCGTCCACATACATACAATCTTTCCCGCCCTATCTGCTCCATCTTCAAAAGCTCTCTCTGCACGTTTCATTCACACAATGGGATATGTCAAAATGTTGCTTCTATAATGGCTGATGTAGAGTTTTGGTTGTTTTTGTTGCATCCTACAAAGTAATAACTATGAAATGCATTTAGATTCTCATTTGACTGGGATTATGTGAGTTTGAGCATGTTTGAAGTACTATAGACATTGTATACATCTTGGGATTTGACAATGATTGTAACTATTGAATTGTATAGACCATTACATTCGAAGTCAATAGCCTAATATATTTATTTCACAATTTTAACAAATGATTAGTTCACTACAAACTAAGAAAACAAATGTGTACTCCCTCCGTTTTCATTTAAGTCCGTGTATTAGCATTGGTCAAAGTCAAGTTTTGTAAACTCTCAGAAAGCTTATAACAAAAAATATTAACATATACAATAACAAATAAATACCATTAGATTCATTATTGAATGTA
Source organism: Triticum aestivum (assembly GCF_018294505.1). Taxonomy (NCBI): domain Eukaryota; kingdom Viridiplantae; phylum Streptophyta; class Magnoliopsida; order Poales; family Poaceae; genus Triticum; species Triticum aestivum. Next base: position 218,225,499 of record NC_057804.1, on the reverse strand, counting down.
CTTCCACATCATACATATTTTTTATGGTAAATGTTTATATTTTTATATAAACTTGGTCAAACTTTAGGAAGTTTGACTTCGGTCAAACCTAATATGCAGAGTTTACTACTACTACTTGCTAGTTGCTTAGCCGAATCACTCAACACGCCACACGAGGAGTCCAATGTCACAAAATTTTGAGGTCGGCAGGAAAATCTCCCGCGACCCTGATTCGAGCAGTGGGAAGTTACCATCATAGCCTTCGAAACAGGCTTACGGACGACGCTTGGTAGGGGGCTATTTTCGTAACTTCAGGTTCACCCTACCCAGCCAGCCCCACCCCGGCACCCAGAGTAGTACACCTGAATACTCCCCATTTTCTATCCCCACCGCAAAATAGACTTCTCCACGGCACCGCAGCCTTCGTGCTCCTCCCCTTTACATCGGCGCACTTGTCCACCGCAGCGCATCTGCCTCATCGATGACCTCGTACGCTGCACTGGAGCCGGTCCACCGTCATCATCGTAGACAGAGCCTCTTCCCGGCACCGTCTTCCACGGTCTCGGATCTGCTTCCCGAAAGCTGACGCCAAGCACAAAAGTACCACCATCATGGACAATGAACTAACTCCTGTTGCCGACCATGACTCACAGAGGCCGCCGCGACCATCGTTCTCCTCCTCGATTGGTAATGTGTGTATTGAATCACTTAGCAGTACATGTGCAGTTCCAATTTTGTTCATACCTACCCTTCAATTTTCCTGGGTGCTATTGTTCCCGTAAAAGTAATTGGTTATAGCCTCCATTGTCCAACAGAATATCAGCTTGTAATTGTGTGTCGCTCCTGTATCGCGCTGTGCTTGGGTAGGTTTTTCATCTGCAACCAGCAGTGTGGCAAATGATGGAAAGGTTTTTAGAACTAGCAAGATGCCCATGCGTTGCACGCATAAAGATGCATTTGTATGAGTAGTTTATCTTGTGGGAGAAAAGGATGAACGAGGGAAGGCCTTATTTGCAAATCTGGAGAGGGGTATGGGTATCTTTTTGCAAAATTCCTATTTGTTTCCTTCCTATCTGTCAGATATAAATCGGACGTCCTATATTGCAAGAAAAAAAGTATAGAGAAAAAAAGTAGACAGTAAAGAAAGTAGAGATAAATATTAAATATTAAATATAAAATAAATATAACCGTAGAGAAGAGAGTAGAGATAGCAGAGACGTCGGGAAAGGATCGCGCGCGCGCGGGAAAAAGCGGCCGGGCGTGCGCTAGTTTTGGCGCGCGGAGTCCGGCGCGCTTTATAAAATCCAACGCCCTCCCACCGCTCTGTGCCTTGCCACTGCTCTGTGCCTTGCCACCGCTCTCTCCCCACTCTTTTTCGCCTCGCCGCCGCCGTGCCACCATGCCGCCGCGTCGCCTGGAAATTTTGGATACCACGGCGTCCATGCGCGCCCCTCCGGCGGCTTCTCCACCGAGATCCGGTTCCGTGGGATGCGCCTCGGCCTCGGCAATTTCGACACCGCCATCGAGGCCGCCCGCGCGTACGACGCGGCGGCGTGGCGCCTCCGGTGGCCTCATAGAACATTGAACTTCCCCAACGTGCCGACGCGGGAGCGGGCGCAGGAGCTCGCGCCTCTGCCGCGGCTTAGCACCGACGAGGATCGTCGCGACAACCGGAGGCGGGAGCACCATCTCGGCATCGCCAAGATGGACGAGGAAGCCATTGCGCCGTGGCGCCAACACTTCCTATAGGACATCATCAACGAGCGTGAGTTCTACGCGCAAAGGAGGGCGGAGAGGGATAAGAGGAGGGCGGAGCGAGCCGCCTATCGCGAGGACAAGCGTAGGCGAAAAGCGGACGCTCAATTCAACATGAGGCTAGGAGCAGCGTCGCCCTGGGAATCCGACGACGGTCGGTATCTTCACGCCTACAGTCAGACGTCGGAGGAGGACATCACCGAGGAGCAGTCGAATGACGAGGAGTAGTTGAATTATCTTTTTTATCTATCTATGCTGAGAACTATCCTCTACTCTCTAGTATCTACTTCTCGATCTCAACACTGTAAAAGCTTTTTTAAAGTGCTGCGCATTGCGATTCTGTTGGAGATGCTCTAACATGACAGACGAGTGCTTTAATGTTGCCCACAAGATGCGCGAGTATTACTAGTAGTATTTTTCTTGCCATGTTGAGATTTTGAAACCACGAGTGTGAACATGCAGAGGAGCAATGAAGACCAAACACGGGATATTCGGGACATCTTCAAGGAGCGTGGCAACTTAAAGAGGAGCTGCACCGAACCTGTAAAATGAGCTTTGGTAAGTAACACCCTTTCAATTACTTTCGTTTAGCCTCGTGTTCTTTGATGTGTATATGTTGTAGTTTCTGTTTCTCTTAAGCGTGGTGTTCTTCGATGTGTAATAAGAAGAGTCTTAATCGTCCTAATGCTTTCGTTTTTAACTTGATGTAGGAAGTGGGTGTTCTCACCGTGTAGTCTGTTTTTATATTTATTTTCCTTTTGAATTCACTTCTCCGAGTTCTGTTTATCTGGCTTTTACTAAATGGATCTAGGTTTCTCTGAGTATTGATCTAAAAAAGAAGTAACTTCATGTCAGGATGCAGTTCCTGCGAGGAGGGAAGTATGGTCAACCTCGAGATCATGTTTCCAAAATGAGGCTGGATTACACACAAGGTGCCAGTTCCCTAATGATGCTGGATTAGACACAAGGTGCAAATTCCCAGATGATGCTGGATTACACACAAGCTAGGTGGAGTCGTCAGCTATTCGTGTCCTCGTGGCATTAGTAAAGGCTGAAAGAAAGCGTGCAGCAACCCTTGAGAATGTAGCTGAGTTCCTGAAGAAGCGAAAAGAGCAATCAGATGCTATCTTCACCCAAGCCAAAGAAGAGATGGAAGAAGCCAGAAATAAGCTAGCAGAGGCAGAGCAGGCTAGATGTCTCCTGCTATCTAAAACTGTTGTCAATACAAAATTTCCTTCATAATAGCTGGGTTCAAATGTTTATCCAGTCAGCATGCCTGTTGTGATGTCTGTGCATCTACTGATGTGGCACAATTTTTTTTTCCGGGTCATGTAATAACAACAATTACTTTCCAAACAATAACAGACGAAGCATTGGACATGGTATAGTTCACGCGCAAGCCCGACATTCCAAGTCCAACTTCCACATCAAACTCATGTTCATAGATATCTGCACATTCATACATAATGTCCGCAACCATGATTCACTTCAAAGCCAAAAAAAATGTGAGGAGAGTTATAAATAAAGAAAAACCTCTACAAGTTCCTTCTACCAGTGCGAGCACAACAAGTCAAGACCATGCGTAAATTATTTATATTTTAGTCATTTTTTGTGTTCTAAAATGCATGCCGGCTCACGGAAGGACGTGTTGCTGGCACACACGCGGATTCAATGAAGGCAGGCGGGGCAGTCTTAAGTTGGTTGCACACGGCGAGGAGGCGTGCTCAGCTGGGCTTGCAGCGAGTGCGGCCCTCTTGGCCGGCGTGCCGGTTCAATGCCTATGCTATGAGAGGCCGCGTCCGTGTCAGAGCAATCACTCCCTCCAGTCCTTTTTTGTTTGGGTATAACAAAATCTCGTTTTCCATTCACATTTTACAAGTAAAATTCGTGGACAAACTTTGACCCAAAGTACGATGGGGACTAGTAAACCAGAATGGAGGTAGTAGTTTTTTTAATCAAAGAAGGGTTTCCCCTTCGATTACTGAAAACCAGCATCTAAATCTAAACCATAGTATTTGCCCTAGAACAACCAGGTTCAACATCTCGTAACATAAACCCATACAACCATACGCCAAGGAGGTACGTAGTACTATGAATTCCATTTTCGCTCCATACAAATCGTTCTAAAAACTACTTACTACTTATAACGTGCCATTTAAAATCGGAACTCTTAACCCCGCTAAAAAAACGATATTTTAAACATGGCTACTCGATTTGTGGCAACTGGCGAGCCACCGCGCTCCAAGTCGTTCACCTATGGTCCCGACCATCAACTCCTACAAAGGTGCTCCACCACATACCCGGTACCCGCGAATGCAGCAATCATGCACCTAGGGTTTTAGGGTTTATTTGTTAACGTCGCCTTTACGTAACACTCATGTGTGCGAGACAGCGAGAGGCCGACTGCGTGCGTGCGCCTCTTCTCTTTGTATATGTACTCCACCGTTTGTCAGGTGTCCAAAAAATTATAATAACTACTAGCAATGTGCCAATGCGTTGCCACACGATCAAAGTAGATTAATACATATTCACCGATTTGATAGAAAAAAGTCTAGTTTTCAAATACATATATCACTAAAAATATGTTATGTTTCACTCAAAATATATTCCTTTGGCGGTTTTGATGAGATAAGGGAGGCATGTTGTTGGTTTCAAGATTTGAGAAGTGGTACATGTCTAATTTATACTCTTACTAGCAAGATGCCTGTGCGTTGCACGGAACATCAAAATCTTGTGGGAGAAAAGGATGAACGAGGGAAGGCCTTATCTGCAAATGTGGTGAAGAGTGTGGGTAAATTGCCATATTTTCCTTCCTATCCATCAGATATAAATCGGATGACCTACATTGCAGGATGGCAGGCCCACCATCATCACCAACTCTATTTTTTATCCCTACTCTTATAAAAAGCATTGCCGGTGATGATCGTGTGCCTGCCATCCTGCAATATAGGCCGTCCGATCTATATCTGACGGATAGGAAGGAAACTATGGCAATTTTGCAAAAAGATACCCACACCCCTCTCCACATTTGCAAATAAGGTCTTCCCTCATTCATCCTTTACCCCCACAAGATAAACTACTCATACAAATGCATCTTGATGTTCCTGCAACGCATGGGCATCTTGCTAGTTGTTGCAAAAATCCCATGTGTGTGTGAGAGAGAGGGAGACTGGAGGAGGACGGAGTGCATGTGTGACAAAGACACAAGTAGTGTGTGTGCGATAGGTATCAGCTTAAAATGAGGCGATAGTGTGTGTGTGCACGATCGAGAGGGCGTGTCTCAAGAAGGGAAGAAAAAGCTACATAGATACAAGGAGCGGGAGAGAGACATGTATGCGATGGTGGAAGCATGAGTGTGCGGGTGTATAAACCTATCTAGAGGCTAGCTAGTCGATAAATGTTTGTGAGAGAAATACGAGTCGGGGTGCAAAATCGAGAGTTTTGTGTGTGTGAGAGAGAGACGATAGTCGGGAAGGGGAGTGGAAGCAGGAGTTGTGTGTGTGTGTCTGTGTGTGAGAGAGAGGAGACGGTAGTCGGGGTTGTCTGATCGGTGTCAGTGTGGGATGGAGACGAAAAGGAGACCGCAACAAATTTTGTGTCTATAGGAGAGAGAGAGAGAGTAATTTTAGTGGTATGAGTCATATGTAGAGACATATAGGGTGTGTGAGAGAATCCCATAGAGAGAAAGACAAAGTGAAAGATGAGTGGAGACTGTGTGTGTGGCGGTGAAAAAGAAAGCTTAGGTACCGAGTGATACCAGAGAACAGTAGAGACGCGAGAGATAATGAAAACCGTGTAATGTATAACGATAGGGAGAGTGTGACACTTCTCAAGGGAGACGTCGAGAGACCATGTTTGCGAGGATAGGAGAAACATGAAGTGAGCGTGCGGGTGAGCTGGAGAAAAGAGAGTGATGGCTACCTGAAGGAGCATGCATGCGAGAGAGATGGGCGTGAAAGGAGTGAACAAAAAAGGGATTCAAATATTTGAATTCGAGATGATGGTACATGTAATCCATACTCAAACCAAAATTGATCTATCAAACATGCATACTCATATGAATTCATGCACATCTATGTTATTTAATATGTAGATATTACTGATCCATACATTTTAGTAGAACATAATTTGGTTAAATTTTTTCGAATTCAACCTTAAGATTTCGAGATCGTTGTATTTGTAAATCATATTATACATATAAAGGAGCCGAATTCTTTGTTGTGCTTTTGAAAGTATATATATAAAAAAATGATGTATATAGAATGTAATTCCAATTGAAAATGGATCCCGCCCGAAAAAAATAGTAGAATACAAACGGGATTCGAATTGAGTTAGCATGGTAAACGTGCACTGTGCAAAATTTGAACGAAGCGGGGATAGTCGCAGTAACCGCCCGAAACCAAAATCTGCGAGATGGAAATCACTACTACCTATCCCTGCCGCGCAAAGCCTACCTGCTGGATTTCTATAGGTTTCGATAGGGGTAGGTTTGTAATTTCACCCAAACATGACATAACCGCCTCTCACCCGGATTCATACAGGGTGGGCGTCAAAACACAGTGTGCCCTCGACCGAAATCGACTCCCCCCGATTCATATTCATACGCAGTGGGCGCCAAAAACAAACTCTCGTTGGCAAATATTTGGTGTATGCGAGATTACCGTCCTATCCCCAACCGACTAATGTTGCTGTGATGTAGTAGAAATTTGAAATGGGGGCTAAGTTTGTTAATTTCCTCGCATTTGAGACAAGCGCGCCCTGAATACATGGTTCCCCCCTTCCTCTCTACCTCCCTTTTCCCCATTCGTACTCCGTGGGTGCCAAAACACCCTCTCCACCCCACCCTCCTCCGTCCGTCGCCGTCCGCCACCCCATCCACCGCCGTCCTCCCCCACCATGCTGGAGCTGATACCCCGACGCCGCCGTCCATTACAAGAGATCGACCTCTCTCATCCATGCCTTCGGACCGGGATCCTTGCATCCCGTCCTCTCGCTTCATCCCCGCCGTCGTCCACCTTGCCGGCGCTGCTCCTACGACGTCTCATCCATCGCGCCCTGCTGCCACCGTCTACCCTCCTAGATCTGCTTCCACGCCGCCGATAGCCATCACTACCGCAACACCGTCAAATTCTCACCAGATGCATACACGGCGCCGCACCAGAGGCGGTACTCTTTCGTATCTGCTCAACTTATTTATCGTAGCAAGAAAATAGATTGCCACTGCTTTACTCTGATTTCTTGTCTTGGTTGCGAAGTTACCTTTGTCTGGTTTGCACCTTCAGATCCGCCATGGCATGCTCAACACTATACTCCCAATGCTTATGGTTTTCCCCTTTTATATCCCACACTAATTAAATCACAGTAGACTAAATTCCAAAATTGGGTCAGTCGATTTTTCAGATCCAAGGGGCTCGAGTGGTTGTGGGGCCTCGCCGAACGAAGAAAACTCGATGCGGGTGGGGGGTGGGGGTGGCGGAGGAACACAAGCGGTGGGAGCCGGTGGTCCAGCCGGCGGCCCGTGCGGTGTTCTGTATGGGAAGAATCAGAGACGAGGAAGAAGAAGGGTTAGGAGATGTAGGATCTTCATCCAACCGCCTGAAATGGTCGAGAGACAGCTGGGAGTTGCATTCTTAATGCGCTCTGGTTCATCATGTGTGGGCACTATGCAACCAACATTTTATTATCCAAAATCTGCTTGCTCTTCTTTACCATGTTCGATAGTGCTGTGACACAAAACGTAGGACCAACTCCAGCAAACTGTACCCATACTTCACTAGCCACACCACTAGCCCCACCACACAGGACCTGCACTCCAGCAAAAGGTATACCGATTTCATTTGCCATAGCACCAGCTGTACCACAGAAAAATCCCACTCCAGCAAAAAGTACAGCAAGTCCACCGGCCGAAGACCTATCCCAACTGCAGAGACGGCCAATTCCTGCAGATTGGAACCCCATTCCATTTATTCCCAGTTTAAAAGACAATGCTTTCAATGTTGTCAGGGACTACATGCATATATTCCCATCATGGGAACATTATTGTGAAGACAAACACCATTTTCACATCTTCCTTTCCAACTTACGTGTAAGTGCTATTATTCATGGTTATTATTTTCCTGTTTTCTGCTGATTGAACACATCAATGATTTACATTACATTGTTGTAACTAGGCGAGGGTCAATCTAGATAGTCATGACGAGCAAAGCTTGCTTGTGCTTTACAAGGAAGCACTGCAGCAGTATCGGTGTTACCTGAGGAAATCACACTTCGGTGGCAAATCTATAAACGAATTTCTGGTGAAGTCTCCTGTGCTAAATTTAGAAGACATTGAATGGAAAAACATTGTTATGCACTGGTCTCGTTCCCAGGATGAGGTACTGTCTATGAAATCACATGACAATTTGAACTTCTACTTTTCCGCATGTGCCTTACGGATCTTGTTTGCAGGAAATCTACTCGAAGAAGAATTCCAGGTTGAAAAGAATGACAGGATATCGCAAATATGTTGCCCGCTGCTTTGCTCTTGTTAGTTCCTGTTGTCCTGTATCACTGTACTTGCATACATACCTGGTTCATCATGTGACAGTAGTATGCATGATAGCTTGCTTATCAATTGTTCGCTCCAAATTATCTGATCTGTATGAATGGTTAGTGTAGAATATATCTAATGCCAATGTTTTCTTAGCTCTGCATTGTTCTTGTAAGTACATGCTGTCCTTTATCAGTGTACTTATAATGACATGTAGTTGTTCATGTACCATCACTCTGCAGCTTATTTTCCTTTGCCCTCCATTTCTTACACATCAGATCTATATTTACTCTTACCATAAGGTTGGTACTGAAGAAGTTTAGCTGCGCATTGCTCTTGGCTGTACCTTTTGCCTGTATCGCTGCACTTACATTTATAGCTACTTGGTTATGTAGCATCACTCTTCATCTTATCTTAAATATTCTCCATTTTTTCGTATATTATCACATCTATATTTACTCTTAACAAAATGTAGAATAAAGGCAATGCTTATGAAGAAGATTATGTGGTAAACTTCTTGAATTTACCCTTTATAGAGCCTGTCTTCACCAATAATGTAAGTTTGTCCATCTCAAGCCTTCAAACTTTGTTGTATATATTTGGTTAGGCATGACTGCACAGCTGTTTATTTTTTGTGTCTGCATCAAATTTAAAGTTTATTATGTAGTTCATAAACAAAAGTTTGTCCTTTCTCAATTTAAGTTTTCAGTTGTACAACCAAGTTCCTTATTCATACCATGTAAGTTAAACTATACAGAGCAAGTGATCTTCTTTTGCACTGCATGTATGCTTCTGTTCTTCATCCGTAATCTAGTGGTGTGGTGAACCTACCCACTACAGCACAATGTCATATTCTGCAATGTCTTAACTATGAACAATGTCATATCATTCTACTACTCCCTCCATCCGAAAATACTTGTCATTGAAATTGATGTATCTAGATGTATTTTAGTTGTAGACACATCCATTTTCATGACAAGTAATTCCGGACAGAGGGAGTATTATTTAAACCGTCTCTTTATTGCCAATCTGGAATGGGATAAATTGACAGCACACTAAGTAGTGATACTTATGAGTTCTTGATCTGTAATCCAGTGGTGTCGTGAAGCTGCCAACTCCTTCACAATGTCATTTCCTGCCATGTCTTGACCTGAACAATACCATATTGTGTTAATGCAATTTTAAACTGTGTCACTTTATTCGTCAGTAAGAAATGTGATGAATTGTCAGCACTGATACTTTTACGTGTAAAACCTGTCATCTGTCTGCTTGTTTATCTTTCAGAGTGAGGAAGATTTAAGTGTTGAACAAGCGCAATCTCATCATCTTGCTCAGCTGCTTGCGCTGCAGCTCCCCAGCAGGGCTAACCTTTCTTGAACTCTATTGAAGTGCTATCGGTTTTGTATATTATTTTATCGGCGTGTTTATTTGCACTGGTGGCGATCTTTGATGCCCAGTGTATGTAATCTGATGTCTGCTTGTGCTTTATCATCATAGTGGCGAACTTTGATGCCCAGTGGATGTAATATGCTGTAATTTCTTTATTGTATAGTATAGGTTTTTTCTTATTCACGATGCTGCAGTTATTTTACTGTATATTTATCCTGTCTTCGCAGTAAACCGGCCAAACCGTAAAATTACGGTACATAATCGGGCCGTCATGCAATCACGATGTAGGTTGGGCCTGAAATGTGCCGAACAGCTAACGGGTTGGCAATAGCCCAAAATGAACCATCTCGGTCCTTGTTTGGCCCAATCAGATATTGCCTGCGAGTAGGCCGGATGCAAACCGGGCCGTAGTTAGGCCCAACTATATGATGGGCATTTAACATGCCGAAATTAATATAGGGCCGAAATGTTAAACGGGTCCTTAAGAGGCCAAAACTAATGTCAGGCCGAATTACTAAGTGGGCCTCTAGCAAGTGGGCCCAAAAGCATAGTGTCCAGTTGATGGGCCGAATCTGATATGGGCCATAATTGAGCCCATAGCCTCTTAAAGGGTCGTACCTGATCTGGGCCGTAATTTGGCCCAGAACGTGGTAGGCTTTTAACGGGCCGGATCTCATATGGGCCACTATTAGGCCCGGAATGTGGCAGGCCATTAATGGACCGGATCAAATATGGGCCGACATTTGGCCCAAAACATGGCAGCCAGTTAATGGGCCGGCCTACTAGGGTCCTCAAATTCTTGTGGGCTAACAGCTGGGCCGGCCCGCTAATGTCGGCGAAATCTCGTGGGCCTTTAGCCGGCCCGGCCCATTATGATCCGCAAGAATCTTGTGGGCCTTTACCTGGGCCGGCCCATTATGGCAAACAAAAATCTTGTGGGCCTTTACCTGGGCCGGCCCATTATGGCCCGCAAAATCTTGTGGGCCGTTAGCTGGGCCAGCCCATTATGGTCCACAAAATCTCATGGGCCTTTAGCTGGGCTGACCCATTATGGTCTGCAAAATCTTATGGGCCTTTAGTTGGGCCAACCCATTTAAACTTGATGGGCCGGTCCATGTGTCAACATATCATAGACGCGTCTCGCCCATTGGATGAGTGACACCTGTGCCAGCGCGGACCTGACACGTGTCTCCTCCAGCCAATGATGATTTTACATGTGGAAAATCCCCATTGGTCGGGGCTGTTAACGGGTTATCAGATCCAAAACCCGACCCGATAGCTTAACGGCGTTCCGTTACGGTGGATGCCAAGTGTTGGTCACCCTTGACGAAAGCACTTCTGTGACGCGCGATTTATCGTCATGGAAGTGACACTTCGTGATGATAATTTGGTAATGTCATGGAAACTTGTACGACAACACAGGTATGACTATATTGATTCTGTCATAAATTTGTCCTGGATGTACATGCATGACAAAAAACGCGACCTACTATGACAAACATGTATCATCACGGAAGTGTATTTTTTTTGTAGTGAAACCCAATGGGTGTTGGATTCATTACAATCACATAGTGATGTGAACTAGATTATTAACTCTAGTGCAAGTGGGAGACTGTTGGAAATATGCCCTAGAGGCAATAATAAAATGGTTATTATTGTATTCCTTGTTCATGATAATTGTCTATTGTTCATGCTATAATTGTAATTAGCTGGAAAACCGTAATACATGTGTGAATACGTAGACCACAACATGTCCCTAGGTGAGCCTCTAGTTGACTAGCTCATTGATCAATAGATGGTTATGGTTTATTGACCATGGACATTGGATGTCATTGATAATGGGCATCACATCATTAGGAGAATGATGTGATGGACAAGACCCAATCCTAAGCATCAGCACAAGAATCGTGGTAGTTCGTTTGCTAAAAGCTTTCTAATGTCAGTATCATTTCCTTAGACATGAGATTGTGCAACTCCCGATACCGTAGGAATGCTTTGGGTGTGCCAAAACGTCACAACGTAACTGGGTGGCTATAAAGGTGCACTACGGGTATCTCCGAAGTGTCTGTTGGGTTGGCACGAATCGAGACTGGGATTTGTCACTCCGTATGACGGAGAGGTATCTCTGGGCCCACTCAGTAATGCATCATCATAATGAGCTCAATGTGACTAAGTAGTTAGTCACGGCATGCATTATAGAATGAGTAAAGTGACTTGCCGATAACAAGATTGAACGAGGTACTGGGATACCGACGATCGAATCTCGGGCAAGTAAACATACCGGTTGTCAAAGGGAATTGCATACGGGATTACTTGAATCCTTGACATCATGGTTCATTAGATGAGATCATCATGGAACATGTGGGAGCCAACATGGGTATCGAGATCCCGCTGTTGCTTATTGGCCAGAGAGCTGTCTCGGTCATGTCTGCATGATTCCCGAACCCGTAGGGTCTACACACTTAAGGTTCGATGACGCTAGGGTTATAAAGGAAGTTTGTATGTGGTTACCGAATGTTGTTCGGAGTCCCGGATGAGATCCCGGACGTCACGAGGAGTTCCGGAATGGTCCGAAGGTAAAGATTTATATATGGGAAATCCAGTTTCAGTCGCCGGAATAGTTTCGGTGTTATCGGTAATTGTACCGGGACCACCCGAAAGGTGTCCGGAGGTCCACCGGGTGGGGGCCACCTGCCCCGGGGGCTTGATGGGCTGAATATGGGAGGGAACCAGCCCCTAGTGGGCTGGTGCGCCCCTCCCCAAGGGCCAAGGCGCTAGGGTTGGAACCCTAGGGGAGGGGGGTGCCTCCACCTTGCTTGGGGGGGCAAGTCTCCCCCTCCTGGCCGCCGCCCCTCCTCTAGATGGGATCTGGAGGGGGGCCGGCCCCCCTCTCCCTTCCCCTATATATAGTGGGGGTTTGGGGCTGCCATGGACATGGAGTTCCATCTCTCCTGGCGCAGCCTACCCCTCTCCCTCCTCGTCTCTCGCAGTGCTTGGCGAAGCCCTGCTGGAGTGCCATGCTCCTCCATTACCACCACGCTGTTGTGCTACTGCTGGACGGAGTCTTCCTCAACCTCTCCTCCCCCTTGCTGGATGAAGAAGGAGGATACATCACCGCTCCATACGTGTGTTGAACGCGGAGGTGCCGTCCGTTCGGCGCTAGGATCATCGGTGATTTGGATCACGACGAGTACGACTCCATCAACCCCGTTCTCTTGAATGCTTACGCTCGCGATCTACAAGGGTATGTAGATGCACTCCCCTCTCTCGTTGCTAGAATCTCCATAGATTGATCTTGGTGATGCGTAGAAAATTTTGAATTTCTGCTACGTTCCCCAACAGCAAGGTACCCCAGTCGACATGAGCGCTGGAAACAGTGATCCAGCAATCCGGAGATCCAATTCGGGCTTTTGTTTCTTTTGTCGATCCTGTGTCGACTAATCGTCCTTCGGTGTCGATCGCTCAAGTCCTTGCTCCGTCCGTGCAACTCCATGCCTCAGATCCTCTGACTGCCTCGACTGTTCCACCAACTCCGCTCTTTGTTGCCCATCATGTCCCAGAGGACCCGGTAGGTGCTACTAAGGAAGCTATACTCCAAGCAGGCTTTATGATGGAGCAAATGAAGGTGGTGCACGAGGCTAGCAAGGCTGCCTATGATGCTAGCTCTGCTCTTCAGACCAATGTCAAGGTGAGTTGATTTCCAACTGATTTTTCAGCTTGATCTTTGCTCTATTAGGATATGGTACTTGGAAACTGCTGCTTTGTTATCCGTAAGATGTCCGTGAATGAGCGTTTTGAAACCTTTAATGTGCATCTATCATGAGTCTGCGCTTTATATCTGTTCACCCACTGGGTGTTTTAACTTTTGCTAAATAGTTCTTCCGCTTGAGTCGACCAGGTCGTGTCGAGTGTATCTTTGAATCGGTGGGGGCATGCAAAGTGCGCCCACTGGGTGTAGTCCCTGAGACCGCTGTCGAATGTTTGATTCGGCAGGGGTCTTTATAAAATGTATCTTTACAGTTCTTCCACTCGGTCGAGACAGATCGTGCTGAGTGGGATCCAGACCAGTGGGGGGACTCCGAGTGCACCCACTGGGTGTAGTCCCCATGACCGCGGTCGACTGCGGGCAGTCGGCAGGGGTCTAAGAATTAATGTTGCTATTTTTTTATTACTCGTGCTGGGCAGACCATGCCGAGTGGGAAATTTGGACCAGTGGGGGCACGCCAAGTGCACCCATAGGGTGTAGTCCCTGAGACTACCGTTGAATGTTTGATTCAGCAGTAGTCTTGGAACACTTTTTGCTGCGATTGACCTTTGTTTCTATTGACTGACGTGTCTTATTTGTTGACTGCAGAAATCTTGTGCGCTCGGGGCCCAATTTGCTGAATTGGAGAGGAAGCAGATCAGTCTCAACCTTGACCTGGAGCTGGCCAAGGAGAATTGAGGGAGTCCTGGATTAGGGGGTGTCCGGATGGCCGGACTATGACCTTTGGCCGGACTCCCGGACTATGAAGATACAAGATTGAAGACTTCGTCCCGTGTCCGGATAGGACTTTCCTTGGCGTGGAAGGCAAGCTTGGCGATTCGATATGAAGATCTCCTCCCATTGTAACCGACTCTATGTAACCCTAGCCCTCTCCGGTGTCTATATAAACCGGAGAGTTTTAGTCCGTAGGACGAACAACAATCATACCATAGGCTAGCTTCTAGGGTTTAGCCTCTCTGATCTCGTGGTAGATCAACTCTTGTACTACCCATATCATCAATATTAATCAAGCAGGAGTAGGGTTTTACCTCCATCGAGAGGGCCCGAACCTGGGTAAAAACACCGTGTCCCTTGTCTCCTGTTGCCATCCGCCTAGACGCACAGTTCGGGACCCCCTACCCGAGATCCGCCGGTTTTGACACCGACATTGGTGCTTTCATTGAGAGTTCCTCTGTGTCGTCACCGTCAGGAAGGATGCCGCACCCCGTCTTTAAAGACGGCGCTGTTGCTAAAGGAGCTTTGGCTGTCGGCCAAACTCTCCGGCTAGGCAGTTTTTTGATGACCGCCTGTTCGGCCGCCGCGCCGACGATGACCTCTCGGGTCATCGAAAGCAATCTCCACATCAGCTCGGAACTTGCCGAGCAGTTAGATCCGATGGAGCTCTCTTCCCTAAACGAGCTCTTGGATCGCATCGCCGCCCTGGGAGTCGCTACAGATTACGGCCAGGTTGGGCTTAAACCCGATCAGAGAGAGATTGACTCTCCCCAGGTCACCCACCACGTTGAAGTGGTGGAAGAACAATGCGGCGAATCTTCGCCCATCCTAAGGACCAGATGTGTCCGGATTCCTGATCCCTCCAAGCCGGACATCCGCGGAGGGGAGGATGTCGCCCAAGCTCTGAACCTAAAGTTAGGCAGCGGGCCTGATTCATTGAATAACGTCCAAGAAAACAAGCTTCTGAGTTTGGAAATTTCTTGGCCCCAGAGTCTTAGATCGGGCGAGGTTCCGGATTTAAAGCCACCCGCCCACCCAAATACAAGGGATCTATCCCAAATTCGGCAAGAGCCCGGGGAAACAGTACACCATTACTGGGCCAGATTCCTCCTGGTTAGGAACAGGATAAAGGACTGCCGCGAGAGGGATGCAATTTCATTCTTCTGTAACAACTGCACGGACATCGGAATCCTCAACGCCATAAGTCGCCGCGAAATTACACGCTTCGCCGACTTGACATCCATAGTACGAAAGTACTGTGCGACAGAAAGCGTTCGAAAAACCGAAACAAAATTCTGGGACAATCCGACCCTGAATACAATCCCAGTCCGAAACAAAAGGGCGCATTATCGCCAGGCACCTGGGCCAAACAACAAAAACCAAAAACCCTCTATAGGGTATGGAACCGTACTGGAGGGATGGCTCAATGGACCCTGTAAAATTCATGGTACAGAGGAAGTCACACCAACTCACAGCCTTAGAGCATGCTGGATACTCCGGTAGGTGGCCAGAAGTGGCAAGGAGCTTCTAAATCCAGAATCCGCAGAGCACCACCCCAGAAACGCCATTACGGTGTCAACAGTCTTCGAGACTTTCGCATCAAACAATGCGAGGAAACGAACGCTCCGCAGCCTTACCGAAGTCTACCAAGTAGCGACAATAAACCCATGGAGTGACAAGGCTATTACCTTTAATGCCAGTGACGAACCTAAATTCCGGACAGCCCAAGCACCAGCCGCGTTGGTCCTCAGTCCGATAGTGGACGGCTTCCGGCTTACAAAGGTACTCATGGACGGTGGCAGCGGATTGAACCTCATCTATGAGGAAACCCTGCGAAAAATGGAAATAGACTGGAGCCGCATTGAGCGAAGCAACACAACCTTTAGAGGAAGAATCCCCAGCCGGGAAGCGTGCTGTTCAGGGAAAATCACACTGGATGTGGTGTTCAGCACGCCGGATAATTACAGATCCGAGGAGGTCACATTTCAAGTGGCCCCGTTCAGCAGCGGATACCACGCCCTGTTAGGGCGAGAAGCATTCACAATTTTTCAAGCTATACCCCATTACGGGTACATGAAGCTCAAAATGCCCGGACCCAACGGAATCATCACTCTTGCTAGTGATCCAGACACAGCGCTCTGCGCCGAAAACAAGACAGCCGCACTGGCCCTCGAGGCATTATCCGAAGCCCTGGCGGCCGAGGAACTAACTGTGTTGCGCTCCATGGTGGACAGGGATGACGTGATACTCGACAAAAGATCCAAGTCCACCTCCTTCAAGCCGGCAGACGAAATAGTCAAGTTCCAAGTCCATCCAACGGACACTACAAAAACGGCCTCCATCGGGGCACATCTAAACCCTGATATAGACGCCGCACTCAGAGAATTCCTACAAGAAAATTGGGATATTTTTGCCTGGCACCCTTCAGACATGCCAGGAATCCCACGCAGGCTGGCCGAGCACAGCCTGAACATCCTAAAAGGATTCAAGCCCGTCAAGCAGACTCTTCGGCGTTTCTCCGAACCTAAGAGACAAGCCATGGGAGAGGAGCTAGCCAAACTACTGGAAGCCGGATTCATCAGAGATATAAAACATCCGGACTGGCTAGCAAACCTGGTGATGGTACCAAAGAAGGACAAATCCTGGCGCCTATGCGTCGATTTCAAAGACCTAAATAAGGCCTGCCCAAAGGATCCCTTCCCCCTCCCCCGCATTGATCAAATCATCGACGCCACTGCAGGACACGATTCATTGTGTTTCCTCGATGCATACTCTGGCTACCACCAAATCAAGATGGCAGAGTCAGACCAAGCCGCAACGGCATTCATCACCCCATACGGCCCATTCTGCTTCAACACAATGCCCTTCGGGCTCAAAAACGCCGGCGCAACATATCAGCGCATGATTCAGACATGTCTGGCCAACCAGATCGGCAAAACGGTTGAAGCGTACGTGGATGACGTGGTCGTCAAAACCAAACACGTCGAAACTCTAATAGACGACTTGAGGCTCACGTTCGATAACCTCCGAACATATGACATTAGGCTTAACCCGGAAAAATGCGTTTTCGGCGTACCAGCCGGAAAGCTCTTGGGCTTCATTGTATCCGGTAGAGGAATTGAAGCAAACCCAGCCAAGATCCGAGCCCTGTCACAATTGGATATTCCAAAAGATCTCAAGCAAATACAAAAATTGACTGGATGCGTGGCGGCTCTAAGCCGCTTCATCTCCCGCTTGGGGGAAAAGGCATTACCCCTTTACCGCCTCCTCCGGCGCACCGAACACTTCGAGTGGACGGATGCCGCCACGGCCGGACTCGAAGAAATAAAAGCCATACTGGCAACAAACCCTGTCCTGGCCGCGCCGAACATCGGCGAACCAATGTTGTTATACATAGCGGCAACTCACCAAGTTGTAAGCGCAGTCCTCGTCGTCGAACGAGAAACGGAAGGACACAAATTCCCTGTCCAAAAACCAGTGTACTACGTGTCCACTGTCCTCACTCCATGCAAGTCCCGGTACCCGCATTACCAAAACATAGCATACGCAGTGTTCATGGCATCCCGGAAGCTACGACACTACTTTCAAGAGTGTTCGATAACAGTAGCCTCCGAAGTACCTCTTAACGATATCATAAACAACCGCGACGCAACAGGCCGGATTGCCAAATGGGCCATTGAGCTCCTCCCGTTCGACATAACATATAAGCCACGACGAGCCATCAAGTCGCAAGCCTTGGCCGACTTTGTCGCTGAATGGACTGAAGCCGAACTCCCTAAAGAGTACGACACATATTCCAACTGGACCATGCACTTTGACGGCTCCAAAATGCTGGCGGGTCTGGGGGCTGGCGTCGTCCTGACGTCCCCAACAGGAGATACAGTCCAATATGTACTCCAGATAATGTATACGGACTCCAACAATGCAGCCGAATACGAGGCCCTTCTACACGGCCTCCGAATGGCAGTCTCCATGGGCATTCAACGCCTAGAGGTGCGCAGGGATTCGAACCTCGCGATATCCCAAATAAACGGAGACTTTGACGCCAAAGATCCGAAAATGGCAGCTTACCGCAACGCCGTCCTAAATATGTCAGCTCGGTTCGAAGGGCTGGAATTCCACCATATAGCCCGGGAAAATAATCAGGCAGCAGACGTCCTGGCACGCATCGGCGCAAAGCGCGATGCAGTCCCCCCCAACATTTTCCTGGAAAGGCTATTCAAGCCATCCGTACAGTGGGAAGGGGAATCCAGAATTAACAATCCGGACCAGGCCGCATCACCTGACCCCGAACACCCTGACACAACGGAAGACTCCGTCAATGAAGTCACACCCTCAGCCCACGCAATAATGGCAGTAATTGCCCCGTGGACAGAACCATTCTTAGCCTACTTAACTAGGCAGGAACTCCCCGAAGACCAAAATGAGGCACGCTGCATAGTGCGGCGATCTAAAGCCTATAAAGTCCATGAAGGAGAGCTTTATAAGAAAAGCACCACCGGAGTCCTTCAAAGGTGTATCTCCGAAGAGGAAGGGCGGAACCTTCTGGCGGAAATTCACGCCGGACTCGGCGGTCACCACGCCGCAGCCCGAGCCCTTGTGAGCAAGGCCTTCCGTACCGGATTTTATTGGCCGACGGCCCGGGCAGACGCTCAGGACTTAGTCCAGCGATGCGTCGGTTGCCAATTATTCGCTAATCAAAGCCACATGCCGCCTACCGCCCTACAAACCATACCCATCACCTGGCCTTTTGCGGTCTGGGGGCTTGACATGGTTGGACCCCTTAAGGGAGGAACCCACAAGCAAAAATATCTACTTGTCATGGTGGATAAATTCACCAAATGGATAGAGGCCAAGCCTGTTAAGACGGCCGAATCCGGACCGGTGATAGACTTCATATGCGGGGTTGTGCACCGTTATGGCATCCCCCATAGCATCACTACTGACAACGGCACAAACTTTACGGCCGATGAAGTTAAACTCTGGTGCAAAAACATGGGCATTAAGCTCGATTACGCTTCAGTCTATCACCCACAAACTAACGGTCAAGTTGAGCGAGCCAACGGTCTAATCATGAGCAGCATCAAACCCAGATTAGTGCAATCCCTCATAGAATCTAACACGCACTGGGTAGAGGAGCTTGACTTTGTACTCTAGGGGTTTCGGACCACGCCGAATCGCACTACCGGATTCACACCATTTTTTATGGTATACGGCGCAGAGGCAGTCCTGCCCTGCGACATAATTCATGACTCACCTCGCGTGAGCATGTATGAAGAAAGAGAAGCCGAGCTCGATCGACAGGACAACTTGGACGCATTGGAAGAGGAGCGCGACGTGGCGAAGGCCCGTTCCACATTCTATCAACAGCAGGCTCGAAGATATCAAAGCAGAGAGGTACGGGCCAAAACTTACAATGTTGGCGAACTAGTTCTACGCCTGCCGGACAAGAAAAAGGACAAACTCAAACCCAAATGGGAGGGTCCCTTCACAATCGACCAAGTCCTGACTGGTGGAGCGTACCGTCTGCGAAATGCATCGGACAACCGACTCGAGCCGAACCCATGGAACACAGCATGCCTACGAAGATTCTACGCCTAGCGCCGGACCGTGTGTTTGTCTCCTTCCTCTGTCACCTTCCTTTTTTTAAGTTTAGCTGCCTGTTTATTTTCTCCTACTTCCTCCCTTCTTTCTGCCAAGCCTCTAGGGGCTTGCTTGCGCGATTGTTCGCACATAATTGACGCGCTACCCGCGCTCATTATACCTGGGGGCTTCTTTATCAGAAGCTTATATACACGGGCCTCATGCCCAAAACATGTGTGACACTTCCGCATGAACCTTTTATGCACCATTATATGCATCGATATGACTTAAGTTTTGGCCAAGCTGGGTTGCCTGGCTCCTGTGCTTACCCCTACGTTCCCATTTGTTCGGCTAGGTGGTAAAGGGAGCACCTCTGTG
The DNA here is from genome assembly GCF_018294505.1 of Triticum aestivum. Classification (NCBI taxonomy): domain Eukaryota; kingdom Viridiplantae; phylum Streptophyta; class Magnoliopsida; order Poales; family Poaceae; genus Triticum; species Triticum aestivum. The sequence continues at coordinate 218,205,406 of NC_057804.1, read as the reverse complement.
ATTGTTACCGCCGGGTCAGCCGGAAGTGTACCTCAGACTGGGTGAAGCCGAAAGCTAGCGTTCTTAAGGGAATATTCGGTCGGTGAACTAAAAGATGATTTTTTCTATTTATCTGCCCCCAGATGCTTTTCTGCTTTCTTTTCGCAGTCCAGACATGCACTTTAGGGCATGCCTCCCAGGGAAAGGAACCCCTAACGGAACTATTCTCCCTGGAAGATGTTTCTTACTAACCATGTAATATAACATAACTAGTTGGGCACTTGTCTGCTAAAGCACTTATGACCCCTACACTTGGTCTCCATGCATGCCCCAGTTCTTACATAACTGAGAGGGTATTCGGACACACTCCGGACTATCAGGTCCAGAGGTTGAAGCAAAAAGGTCCGCAATGACAAACGATCTACAATCCGGCTAGAAGGCATTTTACATGTCATTTTAAATTACATAGTCAATTTGACTCGGTATATTCTTCTTCAATACCATCCAACAGTCTGTCTAATTTACAGTCCTGTTGAGAATACTTGGCAGCCAGCTCTACCTGGCCATACACTAAACTAACAGGGATCTCCTTTTCGTCAGGCCCCACAGGGCCGACCTCGGCCATGTGGTTCGGGTCATCCTTCGTGTACCGAGTCTTCACCATGGCCCAGGCCTCCCTGGCACCTTGACGGCATGCCGATATCTTCCACAACCGGAAGCGCTGCCGCACTCCCTCCAGCTTCTCTACAAGCTCTCCAAGGCCTTCGGGCATGGAGAGGGATGGCCACATAGCCTGGACGATGCCTTGCATCGCCTGCCGAACTCGTTCGTGCAGTTGCAACAGCTCGGGAAGAAGGTCCCCCGCTGAACCGGGCATTTCCTCCGCAGGACGACCTGTCAGCATATCTGCAGACATAGCTCTATCAATCGACTTCCTCGCCGAACTCTTTTTTCAAAGATTCGTTTAAGCACTTACTAAAAATGCCGCGTCGAAGTCGCCGATTCTCCTTTACGGAATCAGACAGCTGAGCACGAACATCCATTAATTCCTCGCCCAGCTGGGTATTGGCGTCTTGAAGCTTGTTCTTCTCTTGCCTCACCCTCGTCAGCACGCTCTCGCCGGTCTTAACTGGCGCAAGAGTTGCTGCTTGTCCGGATTCACTCTGGCCCCAGCTGCACTGTTATTGTCAGAATCACACACATGCCGCACTTCACAACAGAATTATCTTTCGAAGCATATATTACCTGAGGGGATCCCCTTGGCATTCTCTGAAGCAGCCAGTGCGGCCTCGAGTTGGGCCTTGCACTCTTCCAGCTCCTGCGACAGTTGTGTGTTCTTTTTTGTAAGATCCTGCATAACATATGATCCTTAAATCAGTTATCTTAACTGTTTCAAGTCTCGGGGGCTACTGACATATATAACGATCAGATTTACTCACCCATATGTCTTTCACATACTGCTCTGTGGCTCTGGTTAGACCATTTTGAGCGGCACAGAGGTACGCATCTCCCGTATTAAAGGCGTCCAACGCCTCTTGGAAAAAACATGCGTCACGAAGAACAGTCCGGCGACGCCTGTGGTTCATGGCACTCTCCACCTCTGAATGGGTGGAAGATAGCCCGCCCACGTCCTCTGTCGGAGGAACGTCCGGTGCACGCCCCGTATTCGCCTCCGCTTCCGGACCCGGCCTTGCAGCCTGGCCGATGGATATAGTCCGGTGGGCGCTCTTCTTCCTGAGAAGAGCATGAGCGTTAGTATGACTTAAGGGCATAAACCCTAGGCATTAAAATTGCGCACCGTACTGTTGCACTGGAGTCTCGATCCGGTCCGCACTCCTTTTTAGCCCGCTTGGCTTCAATGGCCCTTGTTGGCTACCCACCGCGGGCTCGGCCCTCCGCCTCAAGGATTTCCCCTGCAAAATGAAACACTATTGGTTTACGACAATTAAAATAAAGAATGGATGGATCCTCTTGAAAGTACTGGGACTTCGGTCTCGGTTACCTTTGAGGCTGGGAGTAGTCTGGGATAGTCGGCCGTAATGGGCACTAAGGTGTTATCCCTACTCAATTGGTGAAACACCCCATCAATTAGCTCCACACATAAGTCCGGGTCCTCTTGGGAGTCCGGGTTGAGGGACCGTTCCAGGTCCTCGGGTTGTGGAGGAGGGCTGCTTATCTCCTTCACAGTCTGGCGCAGCTCCTGCATTAAAATTGCTAGAATAAGTACTCAATTATGGGAATTTGAAAACAGGCAGGCAAGTGAAAATGTTTGCTCACCCAGCTTGGAGGACTGTACATGGAGAATCTGCCCCGTGGATTGACATGGAGGAATTCCTCTTCTTCTCCCTTGTACAAAGCGGATAAGATCTTTGTTAAAGTGGTAGCCGAATCCGGCCCCTTGCAACCGCACTGGGTGGCGTCGTCCTCCCCGTTGAAATCCCACATGGGGTGGCCTCTGTACTGAAGCGGCTGCACCCCCCGCATAATGCATGTGGCCATGACCTCGATCATGGTCAGTACGAAATGAGCCAACAACCTTATCCGGCTCATCAGGTAAATGACGTCCCTGTCAGTTTCCCTCTGAGGGTTCCGTGGGCGCCAGCTCAGGCGTTTCTTTAACAGAGCGTTATTGAACTCAGGGAGGCCGATCCGTACAGGGTCCGGCAGGGGGACGTCGTCCATATAAAACCATTCCGAAGGCCAGTCCTCGGACGCCTTCTTTGGGGTTCCGGATAGATATCCGGTCCCGGCGATGCGCCATAATTCGGCTCCGCCCACTTGATAAATTGACCCCTCCTGAGAGTGGGGCACAAGGCAGAACAACCTCTTCCGAAGCGCGAAATGGGCCTCAATGCCCAAAAACAGCCCGCAGAGGGCCACGAAGCCCGCAATATGCAGTACGGAGGCAGGCATGAGGTTGTGTAGCTGGAGGCCGTAAAACTCCAGTAGCCCTCGGAGAAATGGATGAATTGGAAATCCAAGTCCTCTTATTAAATAAGGGACTAGGCATACCCGCTCTCCTTGGGAGGGATTGGGGACGCTCTCCACCTGCTCTCCGCCGCTATAGGTGGCAATCCCGACTCGAACTGGGACCATATATGCTGGGGGAGGAGCCCCTTGGATTGAAGCACTACTAGCTTTCTATGCGGGACGGAACACCGCTCCCAATCTCCAGGCCGAGGGATGGAGAGGCGAGAGGAGGAGCTGCTCCGACCGGCCATGGTGGAATGGATCTCTGTCGAAAGCGCTCTGATGGATACTCGCGGAGGGAAGGTGGTGTGAATTGGATCTAAATCCCCGTCTCTTTTATGGGTGGCTCATTTACGTGGCCGGGGGGGGGGGGGGGTAAATGAAAAAAAACTCCCTGGCTTTTCGCATTCGTTTGACACGTGGAAGATGGTCATTATTGGGCACAAAAGCTGAGGAGGGCAGCACGCACTAGAAGCCGGACACTATTCGACAGGTACATGGAATTTGGAGAAGAACCCGCCTTGCAATGCCGAAGACAAACTTGCGCGCCGGACTTATCGTCATTGAAGCCTGGTTCGGGGGCTACTGAGGGAGTCCTGGATTAGGGGGTGTCCGGATGGCCGGACTATGACCTTTGGCCGGACTCCCGGACTGTGAAGATACAAGATTGAAGACTTCATCCTGTGTTCGGATAGGACTTTCCTTGGCGTGGAAGTCAAGCTTGGCGATTTGATATGAAGATCTCCTCCCATTGTAACCGACTCTATGTAACCCTAGCCCTCTCCGGTGTCTATATAAACCGGAGAGTTTTAGTTCGTAGGACGAACAATAATCATACCATAGGCTAGCTTCTAGGGTTTAGCCTCTCTGATCTCGTGGTAGATAAACTCTTGTACTACCCATATCATCAACATTAATCAAGCAGGAGTAGGGTTTTACCTCCATCGAGAGGGCCCGAACCTGGGTAAAAACACTGTGTCCCTTGTCTCCTGTTGCCATCCGCCTAGACGCACAGTTCGGGACCCCCTACCCGAGATCCACCGGTTTTGACACCGACAAGGATCTTCAGAAGGCCAAGGATGAAGCATCTACTATGGGAGGTAATAACTCATCGACTGTTCACTTTGTCATTTTTTCGTTTTTATCTTTTGAACCGAGTGGCTTCAGTCGAACAGATGTGCGTAGTGAAAACCGTCAACTCCAAGCTCGTTTGAAGAATGTTATTTCTTTAGTCAAAATGAAGCAGGCTCTGGAGCAGAAGGACCTCGACCTTGCCGCAGCGCAGAGGATCGCGGGAGAGAAAACTGAACTTGCCAACTAAAGCCGCAACGCAGAGGATGGCGCGAGAGAAAACTGAACTTGCCGAAAAGAAGCTAGCTTCAGTCGGCATGTTAGAAGAGGAAAATTCCAAGTTGAAGACTGCCATTAATGAAGCCAACAAAGAAGTCGTGCAGCTAAAGAAGGACAAGGTGGCCCTGTCTGACAAGGTTGGAGATCTCACTCGAAAGAGCGGCGAACTAGAGGCTTATCTGGGAGGACTCACCAAGAAGATGTTCCTGATGCTTGAAGGTACTTTCCCTTGTCCGACTGATTTGCAACTGTCGACTCATCATATAACTGCCGACTCACCATTATTCTATGTGTGCAAAATTCTGTAAAAACTTTGAGGAAGAGACTGGGCGGATCGAGACGAATTTGGACCCCATAAACTCCCCCGTCAAGGATGAAGCTGTGATGAACATGCTACGACTCGAGTCTCGCCTTGCTAGTGTTGTGGATTATCTTGCTCGTCGGAAAGTGGCGGTGTCGCGGATTGACACGGAACTCTGGCCGCATGTGACGTTCCAGAATGATCTCGAGTCTCTAATGACTCGACTCAATGAAATCCCTGGTCGAGTGCAAGAGTGGAAGAAGTCGTCTGCTCGTTGTGGCGCTGATGTGGCTCTGTCCTTGGTCCGAGTCCATTGCAAGGAGGTTAAAGATGAGAAGCTGGCGGCTCTCAAGGTCGTCAACACCAAGAAGCTCCAATTCCAGTCCTTCATGGAGACCTTCATCGACGCTGCCACTCATATTGCAGACCGTATCGACCTTGCCAGTTTTGTCGAGCCAGAAAGCCCTACTCCTGCCAAGTGAACAAACTTAATGCCTCACTTTTATTTGCCTCAGAATGCCAAGTGATTTTGTAACCGTTAAAACCTTTCGGGCCTGACACCTGAGTACTTCTGTCCGTGGTTCTGAACTTTGCTGGATTTATCTGAACTTGGTTTTTCGTTGAATATGGTTGCTTTGTCTTCACCACTTTTAGATCTCTTAACTCCGAGTGGAGCTTGATTTCTCACTCAGAATAGACGTTGTACTTGTGACACAGCTCCAACGAGAGGGCCGCGGATACGAGCATTGGGTGTCGTACTCGATTAGCAATTTGTCATCCTTGCGGATCAGGATGGAGCGGACGTTGTACTTGTGACGCAGCTCCGATGAGAGGGCCACAGATACGAGCACTAGGTGACGTACTCGATTTGCACCTCACGGTCCTTGCGAATCAAGATGGAGCGGACGTTGTACCTATGATGCAGCTCTGAGGATCTTTGTAACTTAGGCGAATCAGATTCTCAGCTAAGCTTCCGAGTGAGAGGGTTGCTCTTCACTCGGAGTGGTTTTTTAACTTAGGCGAGTATGGGGTCGCAGCTAAGCCCCCGAGTGGGAGGATTGTAGCTCCTCCAGCAAAAAGAAGGAGAAACTCCGCGAAAGTACTTGCAAAGGTCCAGCAGAGTTCATAGGAATATCCCAGACATCCACCCGGCAGCTGTGATAGCCGCCTTTCAGTCTAATATTCGCAATCGAAGGATACGTTCCAAGATGAACGTCAAGCTGCCCAAGACTGTGTAGGAGCTGTACACTTCGGCGGAAAAGTTTGCTCGGGAGGAGGAAGGGAGGAAGCTTCCTGGACAGGAGGATTGCATTGACATCAACTCAGAAGATGACGACAAGACCACTAGCCAGAAGAAGAAGAATAAGAAGCACAACACGAAGAGCAAGGATAAAGCAGTGATGACTGCCAAGGGATTGGGCACACCTAGTACAGGCAAGAAGGCAAAAGCCGAAGCCCCCGGCAAGGAAGTTTCCAAGTGCGCTAATGATGACCCACAAGTATATGGGGTCAATTGTAGCCTTTTCGATAAGTAAGAGTGTTGAACCCAACATGGAGCACACAGAAATGACAAGTGGTTTTCAGCAAGGTAATGTCTGCAAGTGCTGAAATTGTAATTAACAGAGTAGTTTGATAGCAAGATAATTTGTAACGAGCAAGTAACGGTAGTAGTAACAAAAGTGTAGCAAGGTAGCCCATTCCTTTTGAGGTAAAGGACATGCCAAAATGGCCTCTTATGATAGGCAAGGTGTTCTTGAGGGTACACGAAATTTCATGTAGTCACCTCCATCATGTTGGTTCGATTCATGTTCGCTACTTTGATAATTTGGTATGTGGGTGGACCGGTGCTTAGGTGCTGTTCTTACTTGTACAAACCTCCTACTTATGATTAACCCCCTCGCAAGCATCCACAACTATGAGAAAAGTATTAAGAATAAATTCTAACCATAGCATTAAACTTTTGGATCCAATCGGTCCCTTACAGAATAATGCATAAACTAGGGTTTAAGCTTCTGTCACTCTCGCAACCCATCATCTAAAAACTACTCCACAGTGCATTCCCTTAGCCCCAAATATGGTTAAGTGTCATGTAGTGGACGTTCACATGACACCACTAAGGGAATCACAACATACATATCATCAAAATATCGAACACACATATCAAGTTCACACGATTACTTGCAACATGATTTCTCCAATGACCTCAGAACAAAAGTAACTACTCACCAATGATAATCATGCTCAAGATCACAGGGGTATTAAATAGCATAATGGATCAGAACATATAATCTTCCACCAAATAAACCTTATAGTAATCAAGTACAAGATGTAATCAACACTACTAGTCACCCACAAGCACCAATCTATAGTTCCGGTACAAAGATTGAATACAAGAGATGAACTAGGGTTTGAGAGGAGATGGCGCTGTTGAAGATGTTGATGGAGATTGCCCGCCCCAAGATGGGAGAGTTGTTGGTGATGATGATGATGATGATTTCCCCCTCCGGGAGGGAAGTTCCCCCGGCGGAATCGCTCCACCGGAGGGCAAAAGTGCTCCTGCCCAGGTTCCGCCTTGAGACGGCGGCGCTTCGTCCTGAAAGTCCTCTCCATATTTTTTAGGTCAAAATGACTTATGTACCAGAAGAGGGGCACCGGACGTGGGCCTGGGTGAGCAGAACCCACAAGGGCGCGCCTGGGCTCCCTGGCATGCCCAGGTGGGTTGTGCCCACCTAGTGGGCCCCCTCTGGTACTTATTGATTCCAAAAATTCTTATTTATTCTATAAAAATCCTCGTAAAGTTTTAACTCATTTGGAGTTGTGCAGAATAGGTAGCTGATACATCTCCAATGTATCTCTAATTTTTGATTGTTCCATGCTATTATATTACCAGTTTTGGATGTTTATGGGCTTTACTTTACACTTTTATATCATTTTTCGGACTAACCTACTAACCGGAGGCCCAGCCTGAATTGCTGTTTTTTTGCCTATTTCAGTGTTTCAAAGAAAATGAATATCAAACGGAGTCCAAATAGAATTAAACCTTCGGGAGCGATCTTTTCGGAACAAACACAATCCAGGAGACTTGGAGTGGACGTCAAGAAGCGAACGAGGCGGCCACGAGGGTGCCCGGTGCGCCCTAAGGGGGTGGCGCACTCCCCACCCTCCTGGGCCCCTCGTGGCTCAACCGACCTACTTCTTCCTCTTATATATATCCATGTACCCTGAAAACATCCAGGAGCACCACGAAAAACTATCTCACCTTCGCAACCTTCTATATCCGCCAGATGCCATCTTGGAGCCTTCACCGGCGCTCCGCCGGAGGGGGAATCGACCACAGAGGGCCTCTACATCATCTCCAAGGCCTCCCCGATCAGTTGTGAGTAGTTTACCACAGACCTTCGGGTCAATAGTTATTAGCTAGATGGCTTCTTCTCTGTCTTTGAATCTCAATAAAAAGTTCTCCTCGACCTTCTTGGATATCTATTCGATGTAACTCTTTTTGCGGTGTGTTTGTCGAGATCCGATGAATTGTGGGTTTATGATCAAGTTTATCCATGAGAAATATTTGAATCTCCTCTGAATTCTTTTATGTGTGATTGGTTATCTTTGCAAGTCTCTTTGAATTATCAGTTTGATTTGGCCTACTAGATTGATCTTTCTTGCAATGGGAGAAGTGCTTAGCTTTGGGTTCAATCTTGCGGTGTCCTCTCCCAGTGATAGTAGGGGCAGCAAGGCACATATTGTATTGTTGCCATCGAGGATAAAAAGATGGGGTTTATATCATATTGCTTGAGTTTATCCCTCTACATCATGTCATCTTTCTTAATGCGTTACTATGTTTGTATGAACTTAATACTCTAGATGCAGGCAGGAGTCAGTCGATGTGTGGAGTAATAGTAGTAGATGTAGAATCATTTTGATCTACTTGTTGCGGACGTGATGGCTATATACATGATCATGCCTAGATATTCTCATAACTATGCACTTTTCTATCAATTGCTCGACAGTAATTTGTTCACCCATCGTAATACTTATGCTATCTTGAGAGAAGCCACTAGTGAAACCTATGGCCCCCGGGTCTATCTTTTATCATATAAGTTTTCCATCTACTTTTATTTGCATCTTTACTTTCCAAGCTGTATCATAAAAATACCAAAAATATTTATCTTACCATATTATCTCTATCAGATCTCACTTTTGCAAGTTTTCGTGAAGGGATTGACAACACCTTTATCGCGTTGGTTGTGAGGTTCTTGTTTGTTTGTGTAGGTGCGTGGGACTTTTGAGGAGCCTCCTACTGGATTGATAGCTTGGTTCTCAAAAACTGAGGGAAATACTTATGCTACTTTGCTGCATCACCCTTTCCTCTTCAAGGGAAAACCAACGCAGTGCTCAAGAGGTAGCAAGAAGGATTTCTGGCGCCATTGCCGGGGAGGTCTTCGCTCAAGTCAAGACATACCAAGTACCCATCACAAACTCATCTCCCTCGCATTACAGTATTTGCCATTTGCCTCTTGTTTTCCTCTCCCCACTTTACCTTTGCCTTTTCTTCGCCTTCTTCCCGTATGACTTTTTGTTTGTGTTTCCACGTGCCTTGTATTTGCTTGCATCTTTGCTTGCTAAAAATCTATTGATATGGATCCACTTAAAGTCTTCTACTTCGACCATCTTCAATCCTTATGCGCTCGTGCTGAAACCCCAACTAGCCTAGTTGATGGGAAATCTTTAGATGAGCATGCTCATTTTTTGCGTCACCGTTTGTCTGAAAAAGGGAGACTCTTATGGCATCAAATAAACAGATTGCTGTGTTATGCTTGGAATCTTTGTGAAATTAATGATTTTACTTGTTGCACTAAGAACCCTAAAAAATACCTTCCCTGCCTATGTGAGTTCAATGAAAATGAAATCTTATCTTCTTATGCAAGGGGTGTTTATAGTTACTATGATATCGAACAAATTTAAGAATTTGTTGCTTTTAAGGGCGCTTATGAAGTTGCTTCTTTGATTGAAAAGTATGATATTACTCTCTACGAATCTGAAAATTTTGACATACTTAAATATTGCTATGAAAATTATGCTCATAATGTCTATGTCAAAGAATTTATTGGAAGAATGACCGTTGCTTCGAAGAAAATAATGATATGCATGAATCTATATATAATTATGATTCCGATGATTTGATTGAAATATCCCTTGATGAACATGATGCTTGCTATTCTTGTGGCCATGATGCCAACATTTATGAAGATGAATTTGTTATAATTCCTTATGTTAAACATGAGATCATTGCTATTGCACCCATACTTGATAGTTCCTTCGATGAAAAGCATGATTGCAATGATGTTATTATCAATTCTCTTGATGTCAATTGTGCTAATAATATGCAAAACCCTAAGCTTGGGGATGCTAGTTTTGCTATGTCTACTACTTGTTGCAATGATCATGATTGGGGTGATTCTTCTTATGATCTTGAAAATTTATTTAAGCCCCATGATGAATATGAGATTGATAATAATGTTTGCAATAATATTGAAAGTGGGTTTGGAGAGGTCATGACTTTAGTTAATGTTAATCCCACTATTTTGGAAGAGTGTTAACTTTGCATGCATGTGGATCGTGTTGAGAATATGTTATGTGATAGCTATTTTGTTGAATTTGCCTATGATCCTACATGTAATTATTATGAGAGAGGAAAATATGGTCGTAGAAATTTTTATCTTACTAAATTACCTCTCGTCATGTTGAGTTTGCTATCGTCTCTTTCTTATTCCTTGCATATGCTAGTTTTTGCTTGCCTGGCAAATTTGTTTGCTTATAATATGCCTATGCATAGGAAGTATGTTAGACTTAGATGTGTTTGTCACGTGTTTCATGATGCTCTCTTTGTGCTTCAATTCTTGTATTTCATGTGAGCATCATTAAAATTATCAATGCCTAGCTAAAAAGCTTTAAAGAAAAGAGCTTATTGGGAGACAACCCAATATTTTTCTTTGCTGTTATTCAATAAATAATTCATCTAGCGTCTGTTTAGATGTGGTTTTATTTTTAATTAGTGTTTGTGCCAAGTAGAACCTATAGGACAACCTACGATGATAGTTAATTTGATTCTGCTGAAAAACAGAAACTTTTGCGTGCACGAAAATAATTTTAGTAAATCATAGGAACGTGCTTTTGCATTTATTCTTTTGCAGTAGATCAATAGACAAATTTCCCAGGACTTCCTATTTTGGTAGGATTTTTAGAGTTCCAGAAGTATTCGAAAGTTACAGATTTCTACAGACTGTTCTGTTTTTGACAGATTCTATTTTTCGTGTGTCGTTTGCTTATTTTGATGCATCTATGGCTAGTATCGGGGGGTATGAACCATAGAGAAGTTGGAATACAGTAGGTTTAACACCAATATAAATGAATAATGAGTTCATTACAATATCTTATGTGGTGGTTTTTCTTTCTTGCACTAACGGAGCTTATGAGATTTCCTGTTGAGTTTTGTGTTGTGAAGTTTTCAAGTTTTGGGTAAAGATTTTATGGACTATGGAATAAGGAGTGGCAAGAGCCTAAGCCTGGGGATGCCTATGGTAACCCAAGATATTCAAGGATAACCAAAAGCCTAAGCTTGGGGATGCCCCGGAAGGCATCCCTCTTTCGTCTTCGTCTATCGGTAACTTTACTTGGAGCTATATTTTTATTCGCCACATGATATGTGTTTTTCTTGGAGCGTCTTGTATGATATGAGTCCTTGCTTTTTAGATTACCACATTCATCCTTACTGTACACACCTTTTGGGAGAAACCCACATGATTTGGAATTTATTAGAATACTCTATGTGCTTCACTTATATCTTTTGGGCTAGATAATTTTTGCTCTAGTACTTGACTTATATCTTTTAGAGCACGGCGGTGGCTTGATTTTGTAGAAATTGTTGATCTCTCATGCTTCACTTATATCATTTTGAGAGTCTTTTAGAACAGCATGGTATTTTCTATGGTTAAAAAATTGGTCCTAGAATGATGGGCATCCAAGTTGGGTATAATAAAACTATCATAGGAAGTGAATAGGATGCTACGATCAATTTGATGCTTGATAATTGTTTCGAGATATAGAGGTGGTGATATTAGAGTCATGCTAGTTGGGTATATTGTGAATTTAAAGAATACTTGTGTTGAAGTTGGCAAGTCCCATAGCATGCACGTATGGTAAAAGTTGTGTAACAAATTTGTTGCATGGGATGCTCTTTTGATTGCCTTCCTTATGTGTGGAGGTCGGGGGCGCGCGATGGTTAACTCCTACCAACCTCCCCCCTAGGAGCATGCATAGTAGTACTTTGCTTCGAGGGCTAATAAAACTTTTGCAATAAGTATATGAGTTTTTTATGACTAATGTGAGTCCATGGATTATACGCACTTTTACCCTTCCATCATTGCTAGCCTCTTCGGTACCGTGCATTGCCCTTTCTCACCTTGAGAGTTGGTGCAAACTTCGCCGGTGCATCCAACACGTGATATGATATGCTCTATCACACATAAACCTCATTATATCTTCCTCAAAACAGCCACCATACCTACCTATCATGGCATTTCCATAGCCATTCCGAGATATATTGCCATGCAACTTTCCACCGTTCCGTTTATCATGACACGCATCATCAATGTCATATTGCCTTGCATGATCATGTAGTTGACATCGTATTTGTGGCAAAGCCACCATGCATAATTTTTCATACATGTCACTCTTGATTCATTGCCCATCCCGGTACACCGCCGGAGATATTTATATAAAGTCATATCTTGTTCTAGTTTTGAGTTGTAATTCATGAGTTGTAAATAAATAGAAGTGTGATGATCATCATTATTAGAGCATTGTCCCTTATTAAAAAAAAGAAAGGCCAAAAAAAAGAAAGGCCAAAGAAAAAAAAATAAAGGCCCAAAAAAAGAAGAAAGAAGGGGAAAATAAAATAAAAAAGGGAACAATGTTACTAACCTTTTCCACACTTATGCTTCAAAGTAGCACCATGTTCTTCATATAGAAAGTCTCTTATGTTATCACTTTCATATACTAGTGGGGATTTTCATTATAGAACTTGGCTTGTATATTCCAATGATGGGCTTCCTCAAAATGCCCTAGGTCTTCATGAGCAAGCAAGTTGGATGCACACCCACTTAGTTTCTTTTGCTGAGCTTTCATACATTTATAGCTCTAGTGCATCCGTTGCATGGCAATCCCTACTCCTCATGTTGACATCAATTGATGGGCATCTCCATAGCCCATTGATTATCCTCGTCAATGTGAGACTTTCTCCTTTTTTGTCTTCTCCACACAACCTCCATCATCATATTCTATTCAACCCATAGTGCTATATCCGTGGCTCAGGCTCATGTATTGCATGAGAGTTGAAAAAACTGAAGCGCGTTAAGAAGTATGAACCAATTGCTGGTCTGAAACTATGTTTGTTCTTGATGGGAGTATTTTGTCTAACGAAAATGAAACATAGCCTAACTATATGATTTTGTAGGGATGAACCTTCTAATGCCATGTTATTTTGAGAAGACATGATTGCTTAGTTAGTATGCTTGAAGTATTACTATTTCTTATGTCAATATGAACTTTTATTTTAAATCATTTGGATCTGAACATTCATGCCACAATAAAGAAAATTACATTGAGAATTATGCTAGGTAGCATTCCACATCAAAAATTCGGTTTTTATCATTTACCTACTCGAGGACGAGCAGGAATTAAGCTTGAGGATGCTTGATACGTCTCCAACGTATCTATAATTTTTGATTGTTCCATGCTATTATATTACCTGTTTTGGATGTTTATGGGCTTTACTTTACACTTCTATATCATTTTTGGGACACGAACCGGAGGCCCAACCCAAATTGCTGTTTTTTTTGTGCCTATTTCATTGTTTCGAGGAAAAGGAATATCAAACGGAGTCCAAACGGAATGAAACCTTCGGGAGCGATCTTTTCTGAACAAACGCAATCCAAAAGACTTGTAGTGGACGTCAAGCTGCAAACGAGGCGGCCACGAGTGTGCCCGGTGGGCCCTAAGGGGGTGGGCGTGCCCCCACCCTCGTGGGCCCCTCGTGGCTCAACCAACCTACTTCTTCCTCCTATATATATCCACGTACCCTGAAAACATCTAGGAGCACCACGAAAAACTATTTCCACCGCCGCAACCTTCTGTATCCGCGAGATCCCATCTTGGAGCCTTCGCCGGCGCTCCGCCGGAGGGGGAATCGACCATGGAGGGCCTCTACATCATATCCAAGGCCTCTCCGATGAGTTGTTAGTAGTTTACCACAGACCTTTGGGTCCATGGTTATTAGATAGATGGCTTCTTCTCTCTCTTTGAGTCTCAATACAAAGTTCTCCTCGATCTTCTTAGAGATAAATTCGATGTAACTCTTTTTGCGGTGTGTTTGTCGAGATCCGATGAATTGTGGGTTTATGATCAAGTTTATCTATGAGAAACATTTGAACCTTTAGTGTGATTGTTTATCTTTGCAAGTCTCTTTGAATTATCAGTTTGGTTTGGCCTACTAGATTGATCTTTCTTGCAATGAGAGAAGTGCTTAGCTTTGGGTTCAATCTTGCGGTGTCCTTTCCCAGTGACAGTAGGGGCAGCAAGGCACATATTGTATTGTTTCCATCGAGGATAAAAAGATGGGGTTTATATCATATGGCATGAGTTTATCCCTCTACATCATGCCATCTTTCTTAATGCGTTACTCTATTCTTCTTGAACTTAATACTCTAGATGCAGGCAAGAGTCGGTCGATGTGTGGAGTAATAGTAGTAGATGCAGAATCGTTTTGATCTACTTGTTGCGGACGTGATGCCTATATACATGATCATGCCTAGATATTCTCATAACTATGCACTTTTCTATCAATTGCTCGACAGTAATTTGTTCACCCACTGTAATACTTATGCTATCTTGAGAGAAACCACTAGTGAAACCTATGGCCCCCGGGTCTATCTTTTATCATATATGTGTTCCATCTCCTTTTATTTGCATCTTTACTTTCCAATCTATATCATAAAAATACCAAAAATATTTGTCTTATCATATTATCTCTATTAGATCTCACTTTTGCAAGTTTCCGTGAAGGGATTGACAACCCCTTTATCGCGTTGGTTGTGAGGTTCTTGTTTGTTTGTGTAGGTGCGTGGGACTTTTGAGGAGCCTCCTACTGGATTGATACCTTGGTTCTCAAAAACTGAGGGAAATACCTACGCTACTTTGCTGCATCACCCTTTCCTCTTCAAGGGAAAACCAATGCAGTGCTCAAGAGGTAGTAGTAGCCTGATGTAGCTTTTTCAGGTCCAGATTTCCAGCTGGCAAAATTCTCCCCTCTTGTGTATACCTTGCATATTATGAGAGAAAAGGCATTAGAATTACTCCAAAAAGCATTACTATGCAATAAAACAACATAAATAACAATAGGTAAACATGATGCAAAATGGACGTATCAACTCCCCAAGCTTAGACCTCTCTTGTCCTCAAGCGAAAACCAAAATCGAAAAACATGTCCACATGCTTAGAGAGAGAGGTGTCGATAAAGACAAAAATACGGACATATCAGCATCATGTAACTTATTATGGAAGCAACAAACTTTAACATAAAACCTTTATCATAGAACTTTTATCATAGACTTCTCAGGAACAAGTAACAATTCATCACAACATCGAAGTATAAAGTATAAACTCTATTGGAAACCAACAAACTATGTTCCGAGTCAACTTTGCAACTACAATTCATCATGTTTTCAGGAAGGGTCACGTATCAGAGCCTTTTGGCAAGTTCACATACTCAACCATCATTTAGTCTTCTGCGATTACTAACACTCACCGCGTACACATGAGCAAAATGTTTCAACCAGACACATAGAAAGACATGGGCTTATAGTTTCGCCTCCCAACATATTCAACTCTAGGGTGCTGTCTACAATAATAACTCATGCTACCCATATTCAACCGGATATATGTGCCTAGATCTTTCCTCACCACATGATGCTTGCCAAAGGAGAAAATGAAAGGGAATAGAGAGACAAACTTTGGCTCTTGCATGAAAGTAAATACATAAAAGTAAAAGATAGGACCTTCGTAGAGGGAAGCAGAGGTTGCCATGCGCTTTTTGTTTGTATGCTCAACCCCTTAGTGCAAGAGAACGTCACATTATATTTCCCCTTATGATGGCAACCTTTATTATGCAGTCTGTCTCTTTTATTCTTCGCCATCACAAGTTCGTACAACTCTCAATTTTCTCTTACACTAAATGATCTATAACTTTTAGAAGCAATTTTTATTGCCTTATTGTACCGATGAAAACTTACTTGAAGGATCTTACTCAATCCATAGGTAGGTATGGTGGACTCTCAAAACAAGATTTGGGTTTAAGGGTTTTGGATGCACAAGTAGTATATCTACTTAGTGTAGAATTTTTGGCTAGCAAAGATAGGGGCAAACACCACATGTTGATGGATCTATGACAATATAACTTCTATGTGAATATGAACAAACATAAATCATTATGTTGTCTTCCTTGTCCAATGTCAACAATTTTGGCATATAAAATTTTGCTAGTTGCTCACAATCATAAACGATTTCCAGGATAGTGTATTTGCATGTGAACCTTCTCTTCCCTTATTAATTCTTTCATGAGTTGCATCATTGACCAATGCTATGTTTGTAAATCTACAATAAGAGTTTCTACTTATACTTTTCCTTGTGTAATGTAATCACATACCATAAGATTAGCATATGATCTTTTTCATTTATTTCCTTTCTTTTTATTGAAACATGAAAGTAAAAGAAGCAAAACTCAAACTGAACTCTTTTATGTATCTCGCACACAATTACAAAGATAGATCACTAAGCAAACTCTCAAAAATAAAGGATCAAACTAAACTTTTATTCATCTAAAGCAAAAGATAACTATGGATAGTTCGTAAGAAAAGTAAAGGCAAAAGATAGTGGAGGTGATACGATACCGGGGCACCTCCCTCGAGCTTGGCGAAAGCCAAGGGGAGTGCCCATACCCGATACTCAATTTTCTTTTGGTGATGAAGAAGGAGGTGGTGGTGATGAAGTAGTAGCGATCTTGTCCTCAGGTTTCCACGGAAGAGGCTCACCATCATAAGAGGAAGAGTGAGTCTCTCGGGTCCTGCAATTGGCAGCCGAACTCATACCTTTAAAACTTGCCTCATATTCAAAGACTTGGTTTTGAAGGTCGTAGATCTGGCTCTAGAGGAAGTTCATTTGCTCGTTGAAGGATAAGATGATGTCCTTCATGGACTTGCCATCCACCTTGATATCACGGGCATAGTCCGCGATCATGAGGTGATTGGGATTGAGTCCATGTTCCACCATCCCCTTGCACCGGAAGACTTCTTGCTCCATAGCTTCAAGCCCGGCCTCCGCAGATCCAGTTCCCTTGGGGCCTTGCACATCATGGATGTGGAGCACCCCATCGTGCACCCAGATAGCTTGAGGGTGTTGCATCACCTCCCGCACATATGGGTTGACGACGTTCTTGAAGAACTTGTCCTTGGAGGAGCTTGAAGCGGCCATGGTGGATTAGATCTAACAAAAAACAACGAGAAAAGAAAATAGGAGATTTATCCATGATACGGAGGTCAACACGTTCGGGGGGGGGGGTATATAAAGATTTTTTATCTTGGGAAACAAGCAAACAGAAGAAAAACGGAGTCCGGAAGGTACCCGAGGTGGGCACAACCCACCTGGGCACGCCTGGCAAAACTGACAAAAAATATTTTTGCGGATTTTTCGGAGTCTGTTTACTTACCATATCACGTACCTCCTTTTTTCATGATTCTAGAGTGTTCCGGAAGGTTTCTTTTATGTGTTCTTCCAGTGTCATAGTTTGGATAATATTGCTTTCAACATTACTGGGCGTATCTGAGATATAATGTTTTATTCGTTACCCATTAACAACCTTCGGGTTAGTACCTTCAACATTATTTATTTTGATAGCTCTAGATCGATAAACCTCCTTGATAACATAGGGTCCTTCCCATTTAGAGAGGAGTTTTCCTGCAAAGAATCTAAAACGAGAGTTGTACAAAAGAACATATTCTCCAACCTTGAACTCACGCTTTTGGATTCTTTTATCATGCCATCTTTTAACTTTTTCTTTGAATAACTTTGCATTTTCATAAGCTTGGGTTCTCCATTCATCTAATAAGCTAATATCAAATAACCTCTTTTCACCAGCAAGTTTGAAATCATAGTTGAGTTCCTTAATTTCCTAATATGCTTTATGTTCTAACTCAAGAGGCAAATGACAAGCTTTTCCATAAACCATTTTATAAGGAGACATACCCATAGGATTTTTATATGCTGTTCTATCATCCCAAAGTGCATCATCTAGTTTCTTAGACCAATTCTTCCGAGACCTACTGACAGTCTTTTGTAGGATTAGTTTTATTTCTCTATTGATAAGTTCAACTTGACCACTAGACTGAGGATGATAAGGTGATGCAATTCTATGGTTAACCTCATACTTAGCAAGCATTTTACGGAAAGCACCATGAATAAAGTGTGAACCACCATCAGTCATTAAATATCTAGGGACTCCAAACCTTGGGAAAATAACTTCCCTAAGCATTTTAATAGAGGTGTTGTGATCGGCACTACTAGTTGGAATAGCTTCTACCCACTTAGTAACATAATCAAGAGCAACCAAAATATTAGTATACCCATTAGAGGAAGGGAAATGTCCCATGAAATCAAATCCCCAAACATCAAATGGTTCAACAGCAAGTTAATAATTCATAGGCATTTCTTGACGCTTACCGATATTACCTATTCTTTGACATTCATCACAAGATAAGACGAACTTACGGGCATCCTTGAAGAGAGTAGGCCAATAAAACCCAGATTGCAATACCTTATGAGCAGTTCTATCTCCCGCATGATGTCCTCCATAAGCTTTGGAGTGACGTTTCCGTAGGATTTGTTCCTGTTCATGCTGAGGTACACAATGTCTAATAATACCATCTACTCCTTTATAAATATGTGGGTCATCCCGAAAGTAATGTCTTAAATCATACAAGATTTTTTTATTTTGTTGGTTTGTGAAGCTAGGTGGTATGTATTTAGCAACAATATAATTAGCATAGTCAGCATACCAATGTGTACTATTAGAAACATTTATTGCAGCTAATAGTTCATCAGGAAAGCTATCATTAATAGCTTCTGGGTCATCAAGAACATTTTCAAGCCTAGGAAAGTTATCAGCTACGGGGTTCTCTGCTCCTTTCCTATCAGTGATGTGCAAAGCAAGTTCTTGTAGCAGAAGAACCCACCTAATGAGTCTAGGTTTAGCATCTTTCTTTTTCGTAAGATATTTTATAGCAGCATGATCGGTGTGAACGGTCAATTTGGAATCAACAATGTAGGATCTAAATTTATCACAAGCAAACACCACTGCTAAGAATTCATTTTTAGTAGTAGC
Source organism: Triticum aestivum (assembly GCF_018294505.1). Lineage (NCBI taxonomy): Eukaryota > Viridiplantae > Streptophyta > Magnoliopsida > Poales > Poaceae > Triticum > Triticum aestivum. The sequence goes on along the minus strand of NC_057804.1, from coordinate 218,186,318 downwards.
ATAATTTCACTGAGCACTGTCTAGAGTTTTACTAGCATAATGGATAACATTTAATTTTTTATCAACTCTTTGTCCTAGAATAGCACCAACAGCATAATCACTAGCATCACACATAATCTCAAAAGGCAAGTTCCAATCAGGTGGTTGAACAACAAGTGTAGAAATTAAGGCTTTCTTGAGTGTTTCGAAGGCTTCCAAGCAATCATCATCAAAAACAAAAGGAATATCCTTTTGCAAAAGATTTGTAAGAGGCCTAGAAAATTTAGAAAAGTCTTTGATAAATCTCCTATAGAAACCAACATGACCAAGGAAACTACGAATACCTTTGATATCTTTAGGTCATGGCAACTTATCAATTACATCAACCTTGGCTTTGTCCACCTCAATGCCTCTTTCAAAAATTTTATGGCCCAAAACAATACCTTTGTTAACCATAAAGTGGCACTTCTCCAGTTCAAGATAAGATTTGATTGCTCCCATCTCTGCAAAACTCGATCAAGATTGCTTAAACAATCACCAAAAGACTTCCCATAAATAGAAAAGTCATCCATGAAAACCTCAACAATCTTTTCACAAAAATCAGAGAGTATAGCTGTCATAAATCTTTGAAAGGTAGCAGGTGCGTTACATAGACCAAAAGGCATATGTCTATATGCATAAGTTCCAAAAGGACAAGTAAAAGCGGTCTTTTCTTGATCAGGTTGTGAAAACAGGTATTTGTGAAAAACCAGAATATCCGTCAAGGAAGCAAAAATGTGTGTGCCTAGATAATCTTTCTAGCATTTGATTAATAAAAGGCAGAGGGTAATGATCTTTTCTCGTTGATTTATTTAATTTTCTAAAATCAATTACCATTCTATAGCCTGTGATAATTCTTCGTGGAATGAGTTCATTCTTATCATTAGGAACAATAGTTATACCTCCCTTCTTAGGGACACAATGAACATGACTTACCCATCTACTATCAGCTATAGGATAGATTATACCTGCTTCCAGGTTTCAGTATTTCCATTCTTACCACTTCTTTCATTTTTGGATTTAACCGACGTTGGTGATCAAAAACGGGTTAAGCATCAGGTTCTATATTAATCTTGTGCTGACATAGAGTGGGACTAATGCCCTTAAGATCATCAAGAGTATATCCAATAGCGGCTTGTTGCTTCCTTAGAACTTTCAATGATCATCAAGATAAGCATATTTCAAAGTGTCTAGTAATTGTTTTAATTCAAACACATGATCACCTTTGGGTGGAGGAGGACCTCCGAGAGTTTCAGTAGGTAGATTGTGTTTAAGCAGAGGTTGTTGTTCAAACAAGATTCTATCTATTTCATTTCTTTCACGCATATGTAAATCATTTTCATGGTCTAGAAAATATTGTTCTAAAGGGTCAGTAGGAGGTACAACAATAGAAGCAAGACCAATAATTTCATCCTTACTAGACAAATCTTTCTTATGAGGTTTTCTACTAAACTTGGAATAATTAAATTTATGAGATTCATCACCAAAGCTAACACCGACAGTTTGTTTCTCACATTCTATTTTAGCATTAACGGTGTTCAAGAAAGGTCTACCAAAGATAATGGGACAAAATTCATCTTGTGGGGAACCAAGAACAAGAAAATTAGTAGTGTATTTTATTTTCCCACACAAGACTTCAAAAATCTCTAACAATCCCAATTGGCGATATAGTATCTCTATTGGCAAGTTTAATAGTAACATCTATGTCTTCTATTTTAGCGGGTGATATATCATTCATAATTTCTTCATCTAAGGAAAAAGGAATAGCACTCACGCTAGCACCTATATCACATAAACCATGATAACAGTGATATCCTATGTTAACTGAGACAACATGCATGCAAACAACTGGTCTATGTTTATCCTTGTCATTGGGTTTGGCAATTCTAGCAGCTTCAGCACAGAAGTAAATAACATGCCCATCAATATTATCGACCAAGAGATCTTTAACCATAGAAACACTAGGTTCAACTTTGATTTGTTCAACTGGTTTAGGTCTTCTAATATAACTTTTGTTGACCACAGTTGAAACTTTAGCATGTTCTTTCATCCTAACAGGGAAAGGTGGTTTTTCAATATAAGTGGTGGGAACAACTGGATCATCATTGTAAATGATAGTTTCTTTTTTAGCTTTTATCGGTTCTTTAATTTCTTCTTTAATAGGTGGGTGATATTTGAACTACTTCTCCTTAGGGAGATCAACATGAGTAGCAAAAGATTCACAAAAGGAACCTACTATCTTAGAGTCAAGTCCATATTTAGTGCTAAACTTTTGAAAAACATCGGTATTCATAAAAGATTTAACACAATCAAACTTAGGTTCAATACCTGACTCTTTACCTTCATCGAGTTCCCAATCTTCAGAGCTGCATTAAATTCTTTCTAAAAGATCCAACTAAAATTCAATAGTCTTCTTCATAAAAGAACCAGTACAAGAAGTATCGAGCATGGATTTATCATTACGAGAAAGCCGAGCATAAATATTTTGAATAATAATTTCCCTTGAGAGCTCATGATTGGGGCATGAATATAACATTGAATTAAGCCTCCACCAAGATAGAGCAATACTTTCACCTTCACAAGGCCAAAAAAATATATATAATTCCGATAACGATGAACTAGATGCATAGGATAATTTTCTTGATGGAATTCCAATTTCAACCGATTCCAGTTCCAAGATCCAATATCATCGCATAGCCTATACCATGTCAATGCCTTTCCCTTCAAATATAAAGGGAATCCTTCTTCTTAGCTTCATCTCTGGGCAAACCTGCAAGCTTAAACAATCCACAAATTTCATCCACATATATCAAGTGTATATCAGGATGTTCGGTTCCATATCCTGCATAAGGATTAGCTAGCAGTTGTTCTACCATACCCAAAGGAATTTCATATTCAATATTTTTAGTAGGTGCAGTAGGTTGAGGGGCAACTAATTTTGGTTCCGGTCGAGGTAAAGATACCCCAAACAAACCCCTCAAAGGATTATTTTCCATAGTAACAAGTGACAATAAATTTCAGGACATGGTAATAATGTTTCCTTACCAATTTCCACTTACCAAAAGCGCTTCACTCCCTGGCAACGGCGCTAGAAAATAGCCTTGATGACCCACAAGTATATGGGGTCAATTTTAGCCTTTTTGATAAGTAAGAGTGTCAAATGGAATGAGGAGCATAAGGAAATGACAAGTGGTTTTCAGCAAGGTAATGTCCGCAAGTGCTGAAATTGTAAGTAACATAGTAGTTTGATAGCAAGATAATTTGTAACGAGCAAGTAACGGTAGTAGCCACAAAAGTTCAGCAAGGTAGCCCAATCCTTTTGAGGCAAAGGACAGGCCAAACGGTCTCTTATGATAGGCAAGGTGGTCTTGAGGGTACACGGGAATTTCATCTAGTCACTTTCATCATGTTGGTTCGATTCATGTTCGCTACTTTGATAATTTGGTATGTGGGTGGACCGGTGCTTAGGTGCTGTTCTTACTTGAACAAACCTCCTACTTATGATTAACCCCCTCGCAAGCATCCACAACTACGAGAAAAGTATTAAGAATAAATTCTAACCATAGCATTAAACCATTGGATCCAATTGGTCCCTTACGGAATAGCGCATAAACTAGGGTTTAAGCTTCTGTAACTCTCGCAACCCATCATCTAATAAGTTCTCCACAATGCATTCCCTTAGTCCCAAATATGGTGAAGTGTCATGTAGTCGACGTTCACATGACACCGCTGAGGGAATCACAACATACATATCATCAAAATATCAAACACATATCAAGTTCACATGATTACTTGCAACATGATTTCTCCCGTGACCTAAAGAACAAAAGTAACTACTCACAAATGACAATCATGCTCAAGATTAGAGGGGTATTAAATAGCATAATGGATCTGAACATATAATCTTCCACCAAATAAACCATATAGTAATCAACTACAAGATGTAAGCAACAATACTAGTCACCCACAAGCACCTATCTATAGTTTCGGTACAAAGATTGAACACAAGAGATTAACTAGGGTTTGAGAGGAGATGGTGGTGTTGAAGATGTTGATGGTGATTGCCCTCGCCAAGATGGGAGAGTTGTTGGTGATGATGACAATGATGATTTCCCCCTCTGGGAGGGAAGTTCCCCCGACGGAATCGCTCCACCGGAGGGCAAAAGTGCTTCTGCCCAGGTTCCGCCTCGAGACAGCGGCGCTTCATCCCGAAAGTCTTCTCCTTATTTTTTCTTGGTCAAAATGACTTATGTACCAGAATATGGGCACCAGAGGTGGACCTGGGTGAGCACAACTCACCAGGGCATGCCTGGGCTCCCTGATGTGCCCAGGTGAGTTGTGCCCACCTGGTGGGCCTCCTGTGACACTCCAAAATTTTAATTTGGTTTTCATCAAAAACTTTGTTGGATTTTAAAAGAGGGCATTTAAAATTTCTTTTCCAGAAATCCTTCCTCTTAAAAACTTCCTTTCCTTTGGCAAGGATTTTCTTTTCCCTTTCAAATTTGGTGTTGAATTTTTGGAAGCTTTTCCTTCTGGTTGTTACCCTCTCAAACTTATTTATTTTCATTTAAAAAAAGAAACCCTAGGAGTTTTGGGACTTCTTTCTTTTTGAAACCACCCATGGTGTTACCATGTCTCCTATAGTAAATATTCTCAAAACCCCTCCCTCCACCTTTGAGCAATTTAAATCCTCTGTCTCAACAAGTCCAAACAAGTTTTGGATTTTATTTCAATTATTTTATCTCCCAAAACATTTCTGCCAATTATTTTGAGCCTAAGTGATTTTCAAAGCAAGTACCACTTTGCCTTTGAGTTTTTATCCCAAACCAACTTCCCTGGATTGTCTTTAGTACCCACAACCTAGAACCATCTTGATCCACTCTTCTTCTTTTCAAATATTTCAAATTTCACTCACTGCAAGTTTGGACCAGATTTGACAAATTTGATGAAATTCATATCTACACTCCTCCAAAAATTCCACCAAAAATCATGCAGCCTACTAGAGCAATGAGAAGCCACTCCACCAAATTTCAGCTCAAGGAAAAATCCCTAGATGCCAAAAGCATTCTGTCGAACACCTGAGCTGCACTGTTCTTTGCATTTTCAGTAAAGTTCAGTAAAATTCAGTTTTACAGTGTCGTTTTCTTCAGAGTTCAGTCACAAGCTCACAGTGCGCTTGGCTCGATGCTCGCAGCCCCTCCCTCTTGTCCGGAGCTTCACACGCGTGCGTGGAGCCTTCCTGGCGTCGGTGGCGCGCTGGCCCGCCCTCGCCGGCGTCTTCTGCGGCGTCGGGACCTCCCGTGGCGGCCGACAGAAGGCACACCACGGCAGAACGCCGTTCAGCGCCGCCCAAAGCCCCCTGGCTCTCCGCGTGGCCTCATGCATGCCAGCGCACGCCCGTGGCACCATCACCATGGCCCAGCAAGCACGGAACGTGCTCCCTGCCGCCGACGGGCCACGCCACCCCCGTTCCGTCGAGCTCGACCCAAACACCCAAACCCCGGCCAGTTTAGCACCTAAACGGACCCATTGAGCCCCCACGACAGCGCTCGACCCCTAATCCTCCCCGACCAATGCCCTGCGCCGCCGTAAGCTTCGCCGGAGAACCCCGTTCTCGGCCACCGCCTCGAATCGCCTCTAAAAAGGAACCCGAGCTCGCCCTCGAGCACGCACCTTCACTGCACCTCCCCAGGACCCTGCCAAGCCACCAGGAGGACCTCGAGGAGGTCTCCTTCCCCAACTCCGGCCGCCTTGCTCCGCCTCGGCCTCCAGCTTGATTCACTCCGGTGAGGCCATCTCCGGCGCCCAAACCTCGTCCGTAGCCCTCTCTCACACCCAGTACTCTAACCCCCTCATCAATTTGGCCTTTGCAGTCCTCTCCGACGAGCTCCATCCATGCCTGAACCACCGTCCGCCGGAGTTGAGACCGCCGTCGACGTGGTGCTCCCCGGCGACCAACACCACCACCCACCGTTGCGGAAGGACACGGTGAGCACGTTGGTAACCTCCGATCCCCTTACCTCGCCGTGGATCGCCGCCGGCGACCACCGCAGCCCTCGGGCGCCGACGAGCCTCGTCCCTCCCATTTGAAAGTTTAAACATGACAAGTGGGACCCGCTGTCAGCCTCTCTGTCCTTTCTGAAAACGCCTTCTGCCAAATGCGCTTTCCCTTTGGGCTGGCGTAGTTTCGGCCGAAGCGTTTTCTGTTTTTATAAACTAGCCCCTGGAAACTTTCTGTTTCATTACAGATGAGTCCCTGGATTAAAACCCTTATAACTTTTAAACAGAAAGGTATTTTTGATTGATTCTTTTTCTATTCTCTTTAAAATTTTGTCTAGTTTTTTATCAGGTTTATTTGAAAAATATTTGGAATAATTTTTGTGCACCCCTTGGTATTTACGATAGCACATATATTTTCTTTATACCGTAGATACCGAAGAAGGTGACGGAGCCGCGAACTTCACCGAGCTAGGCTCCGACTAGTCTGAACCAGGCAAGCATGTTTGAACTTTTGATATGATGAGTGTCTTGGCATGTTTTGCATTTAGTTAGTTTCATGGCATGTTGATGAGCATACCGATGAACGTTATTTTATGCAATGTTGAGGTAAGTGAGTTCGATGATCCATAAGTGGATGGATGTGAGTATGAATGGCCATGTGTTGGCATGAGGATGGGTAAGATGGCAGTGTCGTAGCATGCCAGTCTTATGCCAGACTATATGACTTCAGTGTCAAACCATATCGGTCCAGTTCCTCTCATTTCCTTCCCTGTACTACCACATGTTTTCCGCAAGGAATATGGTTTAGTAAGTTGCAAACCGCTTTCCTGGTACACACCAAAAGGAGAGGCCGGGATGATGGTTCCATGGCCCTGGATTAAAGCCAGTCATCCGGTCAGGGGGCATGGGTGTTTCCGGTTGGGACCGAGAGGGGGGCACCCCTTAGAGCGCGCGTATATAAATTTGATCCCATGCTATTCGAGATTGTGATCTCCCCGTCTCAAAAGTTTTTCTTGGACGATGTCTAGGGTGAGTCCTGGCATCGAGAGGTAGGATGGGTGTGTACTGGATAGCTGTGTTTTCTTCCGAAAAACCGTAAACGGAACTAGTCCTTCGTGACTACGGAAATCCGTTGGCTGTGGGAAAATTTTTGTACAAACTCTGCAGAGTCATACATTCCTTGAATCATCTATTCCATGTCCAAATTCGTATTATCTTGTCCTAACAGTATCAGTTTGATGACAGAGACTCCGGTGAATCCCATGAGTGCTAAGTCCGGTTAAATGTTATTCCTGTGGGTGGACTAACCTGTTTATTATCATGAATTGAATATTTATTATGAGTATTATTTACTTGTGAATAAAGCCCTTTCTGTGATGTCGCCCCGACGTCCGACTGTGGCATTTCTTTTAAAGCCCTTTCTGTGATGTCGCCCCGACGTCCGACTGTGGCATTTCTTTTAAAGCCCTTTCTGTGATGTCGCCCCGACGTCCGACTGTGGCATTTCTTTTAAAGCCCTTTCTGTGATGTCGCCCCGACGTCCGACTGTGGCATTTCTTTTAAAGCCCTTTCTGTGATGTCGCCCCGACGTCCGACTGTGGCATTTCTTTTAAAGCCCTTTCTGTGATGTCGCCCCGACGTCCGACTGTGGCATTTCTTTTAAAGCCCTCTCTGTGATGTCGCCCCGACGTCCGACTGTGGCATTTCTTTTAAAGCCCTTTCTGTGATGTCGCCCCGACGTCCGACTGTGGCATTTCTTTTAAAGCCCTTTATGTGGTGTCGCTAAGACGCCCGACTGTGGCATGATTTTCTCCTTTATTTATTTGTTCACCTTTCGAGGCGTCGCTTCAGACACCCGATCGGTTTCCATTTATATTTCTGTCGGGATTTCAGGTGGACTACCGCCGATTCCCTCTTTGCTTACCTTGCCTGCTAATACTTTAAATGTACATTGGTGAATTAATCATGACGCATTCATGCATGCATTTGTTATATCTTACGTCCGAACTGTCTTGCGAGTACTTTCAAAGTACTCACTGGCTTGTTGATTTGGCCAGATGCTGACGAAGGCGATCTCATGGATGAAGAGTTCGATAGCGAGTCCGACGCCTAGAGGAATCCCAGTCAGTCTCGTGCGACCCTGGATGTGGTCACTGTATTATATCCGCTTCCGCAACCTGAATAAATTTATCGAGCCTCACCTCGACGCTCGATGAGATGCCAGTTTGAGAGTCGTGTTATCACACTCCCCACTGTGTTATTCCACCATCACTTTATCCTCGAGTCAGTAGTATGCCACCACACCATTGTGTTATATCCGCCATTATGTATAATTATTGGCGCGCTTGTAATAACTTGTTGAGCAGCCCTAGCTCAACCCTGTAATATATCCTATGCTACTGGCTTATCGTATCAAGAATTTGTCTACCAATGAGGAGGATTTCTCTCATACTGGACTCAAAAGATTGGTTTCTCAATAAATATTTTTATTGGAAAACCGGTCGTGACACCTCCTCTGGTACTTATTCACTCCAAAAATTCTTATTTATTCTATAAAAAATCCTTGTAAAGTTTCAGCTCATTTGGAGTTGTGCAGAATAGGTAGCCTGGCGTAGCTTTTTCAGGTCCAGATTTCCAGCTGCCAGAGTTCTCCCCTCTTGTGTATACCTTGCATATGATGAGAGAAAAGGCATTAAAATTACTCTAAAAAGCATTAATATGCAATAAAACAACATAAGTAACAGTAGGTAAATATGATGCAAAATGGATGTATCAGCTGACTGTTGGGAGGCCGCAGCTGCCGAGAAAGTTGGGAAGAGTGATGGGCCGTATTGCAAGATCCATAGGACCAAAGGCCACAATCTCGAGGAGTGTCATGAGGTTGAGTAGCTTGTCAAGAAGCAGAAGGATGAGTATGAGAAGCAAGATAAGGAAAGAGATCAGAATGACACTGGCGGTACCGGCCGGGGCGGTGAAGCAAATCGCCCCGGTAGGGCTCCTCAGAACCAAAGGAAACCCGCCAGGGGCAGAGAGAGAGAGAGGATTGTGATGCTGGGAGTGATGAAGGGGATGAAGAGTAAACCAGTGAGCAGGAATTCCGGAAGGCCATCAACGCCCTGCGCATTGATGGGGGTGCATCTTTGCACTCCTCTCACTGCCAACTTAAATAGTGGGCACGAGTGGTCAATGCCGTGGAGCCAATGGCAACTTCTTGTAAACCACTCAAATGGTCATGCATGCCCATCATCTTTGATGAGGAGGATCACCCTGACCGCACCAATGCGGTAGGGTGTCTGCCGTTGTTGGTCTCCCCGACAATCCGCAACCTCAAAGTCACAAAAATGTTGGTTGACGGCGGGGATGGGCTGAATTTGATCTCCCCACATGTTCTCTGCAAGCTCCAGATAGTAGAGGAGGAGCTTAAGGCTACTGGCACGTTTCAAGGAGTTAATCCCGGCAGGATCCATCCTAAGGGAAATATCACATTGCCAGTAACGTTCATGGGTGAGTTGAACTACCGGACCGAGAAGATTGTGTTTGATGTGGTCGACCTCCCCCTGTCGTACAATGGAATCCTTGGGCGCCTTGCCCTGGCCATGTTCATGGTGGCATCCCACTATGCCTACAACACCCTGAAGATGCCTGGCCCAATGTGCGTCATTTCCATCCCATCAGATAAGAAAGACGCGACGATATGCGTGGGCAAGATGTATCAGGACGCTATTGTGGCAAAGACCACCGAAGCAGCAGTGCCCGCCAAGGGAAGTAAGGGAAAGAAGAAGGATTGTAGGGACTCTGGCAAGGAATCCAGGAAGCGTGCCCGTACCAAGTGCACGACACCCATTGATGACGTGCCGAAGTGTTCCAACAGCAAGAGGGCCAAGGCTGCTGCACCCCATGTGAAAAAGGTCTCGACAGGGCTGGCTAGCGTTAATGGTACCTTTACTATCAGCACCACCCTTGATGAAAAATAGGAAAGCGTGCTCGTCACCTTCATGTGGGCGAATATCGATGTGTTTGCCTGGCCACTATCTGATATCCCCGTTGTTCCCAGGGAGGTAATCGAGCACCACCTTGTTGTGTGCCCACAGGCCCGACCCGTCAAGCAGAAGGTGCGAAAGCAGGCCTTGGAGCGGCAATAGTTCATTGCCGAGGAGATTAAGAAGCTTGAGGCGGCTGGTTTGGTCAGAGGAGTACTGCATCCAATGTGGTTTGCAAACCCAGTGTCTATGCGCAAGGCTAATGGGAAGTGGAGGCTTTGCATTGACTTCACAAACCTCAACTAGGCTTGCCCAAAGGATCCATTTCCCTTGCCGTGCATCGACCAGATTGTGGATTCCACTTAGGATTGTGATTTGCTTTATTTTCTAGACGGATACTCTGGATATCATCAGATCTTCATCTCCAAGGAAGACGAAGAGAAGACAACCTTCATCACCCCATGCGGTATGTACTGCTTTGTTGGCTTTTGGGTTAAAAAGTACCGGGTCTACTTTTGCAAGGGCAATCCAGATTGGCTTTTAACCATAGTTGCACAGAAATATTGAGGCTTATATGGATGATATTGTGGTCAAGACCAAGGACAAATCCACCCTCATCCAGGATCTAGAAGAGACTTTTGCTAATCTGGGCAAGATCAACTTGAAGCTAAACCCGGAGAAGTGTGTGTTTGGCGTTCCCTCCGGCAAGCTACTTGGTTTCTTTGTGTCCCATCACAGGATCAAGGCCAATCCAGATAAGATCAAGGCTATAAAGCAGATCCAGGCACCCAGGACAGTCAAAGATGTGAGGCATTTGACAGGATGTGTTGCCGCGCTTAGTAGATTCATCTCCAAGTCTGCCGAGCGCGCCTTGTTGTTCTTCTTCATTTAAGAAGGTAGGACCCATGAAATGGACCCTAGAGGCAGAGGCAGCACTACAGGATCAAAAGACCTACTTGTCTTCCGTGCCCCCTCTGGTAGCCCCTAAACCACAAGAGCCTTTACTGCTATACTTGGCGGTAATGAATCAAGTGGTTAGTGCAGCTTTAGTGGCACAACGGGAAGTTGAGGAAGCAGAGGATAAACAAAGTACGGCAGGACCGAATAAGGATCAGGACAGAGAAGAGCACGATAGCAGGAGTGACCCCAAGGACGCGGCAATGAAGAAAATGGTGCAGTGCCCAGTGTACTTTGTCAGCTCCTTGCTACAGGGGGCTAGATCGAGTACTCTGGCGTGCGAAAGTTGATTTTTGGCCTCATCATGGCCTCAAGGAAACTGTGCCACTACTTCCAAGACCATGAGGTTACAATTGTCACCCGCTTCCCATTCCAAAGGATACTCCGGAACCCTGAGGCTACCGACAGAATAGTGGAGTGGGCTTTGGAGTTATCCAGCTTTGGCCAGAAGTTTGAGAGCACCTCAACAATCCAGAGCAGGGCATTGACAGAGTTTATTGCAGAATGGATGCCAACCCCCGATGAAGAGGTGATGGAGACAATTATTCCTAGCAAGGAAGTGCCCCAAGAATGGATTTTGTATTTTGATGGTGCTTTCTCCCTGCAAGGTGCAGGGGCTGGCGTGCTTCGCGTTGCTCCCACTGGAGAGCACCTGAAGTACGTTGTCCAAATGCATTTTCCCCAGGAGGAAGCAACCAATTACAACAGAGTATGAAGGGCCCCTTGCCGGGCTTAGGATTGCTGTTGAGATGGGAATTAAGAAGCTGATCATTTGAGGAGATTCACAACTTGTGGTGAGAAAAGTCAACAAGGATTACCAAAGTCCATTGATGGAGGCATACGTTGAGGAAGTGAGAAGATTGGGGGAATGCTTTGATGGATTGCAAATAGAGCACGTACCCCGTGCGGAAAACAGCATAGCTGATCATCTGTCAAAGTGTGCTGTGCAAAAGCTTCCTGTGGAACTAGGAACTTTTGTTCTCCACTTTCTCAACCATTAGTATCCCCGACAACAATGGCCCTGAAAAGGAGAAAGTTGGACTCTGGTAAGCCTCTCCCGATAGAGCCCCTCGGGGTTCTTTGCAGGGACTCCGACGGGAACAACTCCCCATCACTTGCCGGGTTGCATCCTCTTACCAGGCCATCGGTCCCCGCGGTCAAGGAACGCACCCTCGCTAGCCGGGAGGTGTAGTTAGTCCTTGTTGCCGAGCCCTAGGCTCCAACTTGGGCAAGGCACATAGTCCACTTCCTCCAAACTGGAGAACTTCCCGATGAGCATGATGAAGATGAAAGAGTAGCCCGGAGGGCCAGTAAGTACCAGTTTGTCGATGACACTCTGTACATAAGGAGGCCCAATGGTGTGAAATTGAAGTGCATCTGCCGGGAAGAAGGAAAGGAACCGTTGGCAGAGATACACAAAGGCATGTGCGACTCCCACATTGGATCAAGGGCATTAGTTGGGAAAGCATTCCGGCAAGGTTCTATTGGCCCACAGCCCTCCAAGATGCGGTCGAGTTAGTCACCAAGTGTGAAGCCTGCCAGTTCCATTCCAAGAACATCCATCTGCCTGCGCAAGCTCTTCAGACAATCCCTTTGGCATGGCCATTTTCGGTCTGGGGGCTCGATATCCTTGGCCCTTTCCCCTGAGCTGCAGTTGCTTTGAATTCTTGTTCGTTGCAACTGACAAGTTTACAAAGTGGCCAGAAGTAGCTGCCGTGAGAAAAGTGACTGCTCAGTCAGCTATCAAGTTCTTGAAAGATTTGGTATGCCGCTTCAGGGTTCCTGCTTGGATCATCACTAACAATGACACCCAATTCACAAGCCGCACCTTCATGCAATATGTTCATGGCCTCGGAAGCAATATATCATTTGCCTCTATTGCACATCCTAGAAGCAATGGACAAGCTGAGAGGGCGAACACTGAAGTGCTACCTGGACTCAAGACAAGAACATCTGGTAAGCTTCAAAAGTGCGGCAGGCGATGGATTGATGAGCTGTCGGTGGTTCTTTGGTCCCTCAAAACAACACCAAATCGAGCTACCAGGCAGACTCCCTTCTCCCTAGTCTATGGGGCAGAAGTAGTTATCCCCACATAACTCATTTACGGGTCCCCTCGAGTGCTTGCCTATGATGAAGTAGCGCAAGATCAGCACTAGCGCGATGACACTGTGCTGTTCGAGGAGAACCGTCTTCGGGCTGCTATGCATGTTGCACACTATCAGCAAGCCCTATGTCGGATTTCGGGCTTCGCAGACCCAAGAAAGGTTCAAACTCAGGGTTGTGTGCGAAGAACTCAACCTCTCAAGCCGATCAATCTGCTGCTCTCGTGGCCTAGCTCAATGAACAAGGAGAAAGACACAACTATTTACCCAGGTTCGGGCCACCTTGCGGTGTAAAACCGTACTCCTACTTTGTGGCCGATTAACCTCGTGGGGGGCTGAGGATGAACTAGTACAAGTGGAAGAACAGCCTCAGGAGGCTTGTTCTTGTGATGAACTCTTGGTGGTCCGGTGAACTGATCACTGAATCGACTAATCCGTTTCTACGGTGGTGGCTAGGCTATATTTATGGTGGCCTTGGTCCTCTTGCTCCAAAACATAGGCAGGAAGGGATCCCACAACGACCAAGTTTGAAAGGGGACAAGAAGTACATATGATCTTGACGGAAGGTGGTCTTCACGTGCATAGCTTCTAATTGTGACATCGTGGTGGGCTCGGCTATGACATCCATCTTGCCGTTATGGCAGTCCTGGTCTTGTTGCATGCAAACGGCAACCTTTGGCTGATTCCTTTGGACTCCACATCTGCGCTTGCCTCCTTTGCACCAAAGAGGAAACCTTCCGCTCTGCGCCTGCTGGTGCGCGCCGGGCCTTGGTCATCATGGTTGATGTCATTTCAGCCTCGTGAGGCTATGTCTTGCATAGAAATCTCCACTCCGTCAGGAGGCAACCTAGGAAGGCCGCTCCCTCAGGAAGTCTTGATGTCGCCCGCCTCACAAGGCTTGGCCCGTCGCGAGGGTCTTGTCTTGTCGTGGTTGAAGATGGGTCATACCAGGCCATCGATGGAGCCACGCCATGGGCCGCAGGCAGGCAGGTCTGGGTACCCTAGTTCCCATAATGCCGACAGAAGCCCCCAGGCCCAAGGCACACTCGCACCTGGCTTCGAGGCGAAGCCAAAGGGCAAGTGTGGAACACCGGGGGCCCCAATCGCCTGCGGACTGAGCCGATGCGTGGCGATTGAAGGGACGCGGGAATCTCCACTTCCCCATGCTGCCTCGAAAACTGGCGCGGCCTGACAAAAAGGCCAACTCCCGCTGCCAAGCTTTCATTGCCTTCCCTTCATCTTGCTCCAGATCTCATCCATCTCCTGCCGAGGGCGCCTCCAGATCCATCAATTCCTCAGTCCCAAGCTCCTCGCCGATGACGGGGAAGAAGGTGAAGCATGCCGGCGTGGCCTCGCCCGCCGGTCCTGCTGTCGAAGCGGCCCTCAACCCATCAACCATCACCAAAGTCGAGCACCTCTCCGCCGTGCTCCCACTAACGGCGGAAGTCAGTGTCAAAACCGGCGGATCTCGGGTAGGGGGTCCCGAACTGTGCGTCTAGGCGGATGGTAACAGGAGACAAGGGACACGATGTTTTTACCCAGGTTCGGGCCCTCTCGATGGAGGTAAAACCCTACTCCTGCTTGATTAATATTGATGATATGGGTAGTACAAGAGTAGATCTACCACGAGATCGGAGTGGCTAAACCCTAGAAGCTAGCCTATGGTATGATTGTTGTTCGTCATATGGACTAAAACTCTCCGGTTTATATAGACACTGGAGAGGGCTAGGGTTACACAGAGTCGGTTACAATGGGAGGAGATCTTCATATCGTATCGCCAAGCTTGCCTTCCACGCCAAGGAAAGTCACATCCGGACACGGGACGGAGTCTTCAATCTTGTATCTTCATAGTCCGGGAGTCCGGCCAAAGGTCTTAGTCCGGCCATCCGGACACCCCCTAATCCAGGACTCCCTCAGTAGCCCCTGAACCAGGCTTCAATGATGACGAGTCCGACAAGTTGTCTTCGGCATTGCAAGGCGGGTTCCTCCTCTGAATATTCCATAGAAGATGTTGAACACCAGGGTAGTGTCCGGCTCTGCAAAATAAGTTCCACATTCCATCGTAGAGAGAATAATATTTGTATCGATCGGATCTGCTGACGTATTCCACGGCGTGACATCATGCCACGACCAGGCTTTTATTCATTTTATTGTTCCACCTCAGCGCATTTAGCGAGGCGGTTTCCTTGGCACGTCTTGTCGAAGCAGAGATCGTGTCCCCTTATTCCGAGATTCTCATCAATACGAGTGTGGGTAACCCAACCGCGCCATCAACCGCGGCGCTTGGGAGATAAGCGAGTTTTATTAGGCCGGTGGGGGGCTCATAGTTTTGGCCGCCCATATAAGGGGATAATAATCCACCCTTTCCATTCATGCCCTCTTCCTCCTCTGCTTATCAGTCCCTGCGCGCTCGAGCTCCAGCGCCCAAGCCCGCACTTCCCACCTCAACCTTCTCCAACCATGTCCGGAGCGGGAGGTAGATGGATGGCCTCCTCCGTAACGGAGGGACAAATCAAAAAGATGAGGAAGGCCGGATACCTGTCTGACGACATCGTGCACCGGCTTCCAGATGTGGGGCAACTCATCCCCACCCCCGGGCCCCATGAGAGGGTTGCTTTTCTTCCCCATTTCCTCCGCGGACTGGGTTTTCCTCTTCACCCGTTCGTCCGGGGGCTCATGTTCTACTACGGCCTGGACTTCCACGATATGGCCCCGAACTTCATCCTCAATATCTCGGCGTTTATCATTGTGTGTGAGGCCTTCTTCCGCATCCAGCCCCACTTTGGCCTATGGCTGAAGATCTTCAGCGTCAAGCCGAAGGTCGTGCAAGGCCAACAGGCGGAATGCGGAGGTGCCATGGTGGGAAAGATAGCCAACGTTACCTTGCTCGAGGGTGCCTTCGTGGAAACCATCAAAGGGTGGCAATCGGGGTGGTTTTATATCACCGAGCCTGTGACCCTAAATGGGCAGCGGCCCCCGAATTTCGATCTGGTATCCCCACCCGGCTCACATCTTGGAAAGAGATGGGCCTGTCGTGGGGCAATCCAGAAGAGGTGACCGGACTCCAAACCTGCGTCCGAGACCTGGTGACCAAGAAGGTGAAGCTTGTCAACATGGTCCAGGTCATGCTCTTCCGCCGGATCCTCTCATGTCAACAACGGGACTTCAATTTGTGGGAGTTCGACCCGGCCCAGCACCAGACTCTATCCCGGCTCTTTGAAACGAAGCACGAGGACACCTGGAAGGTGCTTTTCAAGAGTTCCGAGGTCTCCCCTCTCGTTACCAAGGATCGCGGATTCTGCGCCAAACGTCAAGCCTCCGAAGTAAGCTTACATTTAGTCCCTTACGGGATACCCGAATTTCATAGTGTGACTTTATGTGGGATCTAAACTCTCGTTCCTTTGACAGGACTGGAAGAGGACATCCGGACAGTTTGACTGTCCGGCCCCTTTGCCCGAAGGCCCAGTAGACGCACACTTAGCGAAGCTACTAGTTCTGGAACCTCACGTGGTGCCAGAGAAGAAGGCCAAGGAGAAGGCCACGGGGACCCGTAAGAGTTCCCGACGCCTGGTGTCGTCGGATTTGCCCGACGGCCCCAACACACCCTCCGCCTCCGAAGACGAGGAGGAAGAAGAAGAATATGCCTCTCCCCCTCCAACAGGGGGAGGAAAGAAGAGAAAGGCCGCCCCAACTGGGGAAGCCGGAGGGTCCAAGAAGGGGAAGACCCTTCTGCCAGACTACGCCCCCGACACCGAAGACGGCGGGGGGGGGGGGACTGGCCATCCAGGGTCAAGCCCCTGGCAAAATCGTAAGTGTCCGACTACCCGAATGACTTATTACACTCCTTTATTATTCGATAGCTTTTAACACCAAAGCTAATCATGCAGTCCGCCCAGAGCTCAGCTTGGCGATTCGTCGAGCGGATCTCTGAATTCGTCGGACGTGAATAGCGCTTCACTTCCGACGGCCTCCTCCCCTCTCCCTACGGACGACGCTGAGGTGGAGTCCCATAGGGGACAAAACCAGGAGGAGGTGGTCCTGGAAGCGCCACAAGGCGACCTTCCGGACTCCAGGCCCAAAGGGGGTAAAGCCCCGGAGGGATCTAAGTCCGGCCCCGGGCCGGACACTGCTCCGGAACCATCAGCGGTTCCAGAGTCCGACAGGCGGCGCCTTCATAAGAAGGGCAAGCCTGCGACGCCGGCGACTTCCGTCCACCCGGAGGCACCAGACAATTTGCTGGAGGCGCTTAACGGCGCCTCCATCGACGAAGAACACCACACTGTTATGAGTGCGGTGATTCAGAAGGTTCAGTCCGCCAAGAGCGGGCTGACGGAAGCCTGCACAAGCCTGTTAACGGGCTTTGAGATATGTGTTCAAAAACATATATAAAAATATTACCGCATAGACAGTAGCCCCTGATGCTCAGTTCGGTGTTCGGAAAGAAAAGCCGAGCTGAGGATCTAAAAAGATATACACAGGAGTCTAATAGAAATATGTCAATATGGGAATGCAGGCTGCGCTGCTGACCTCTGCCGCACTGACTGCGGAGGTCAATGCCTTGAAGGAAAGCCTCGAGCGGTCCGAGAGCGAGCTCGGCCGTGCCAAGAAGCAACTCGAGGATAAAGAGGGTACATAGTACCTCCTGTAAATGTATATAGAAATACTTGGTTGCAAAATAATAACAGGACCAACGTTAATGTTGCAGGAGCCACGACCGAGGTGGCGACCCTGCAAGAGGCGGTCTCCAAGGCCGAAAAGAGTGCGTCCTTGGAGTGCACCGAGCGAGAGAAGCAGGAGGCGCGGGTGGCGGAGGTGCGGCAAGAGCTCGAGGCTCTCGTGGAAAAACACGAGAGTTTGGAGCGTGACTCGAAGACTCGAGAGTCTGAGCTTGCCTTGGCTCTTGAGAGTGCCAAGACTGCTAAGGACAAAGCCCAGAAGGCCATTCAGGAGATCGAGGCAATGAAGAAGATAGCGGCGGGTAAGGCATTCTTTATGCAAAGAAAAAATATTAAAGTTAATTATCTGCTACTTACCCGAATCCGGAGCTCTCCAGGAGCGTTCGCCGATCTGCCTCGTAGTGTGTCTGATGCTGCCGCATACTACCGAGCTGAAGAGGGGAGCTCGATGGAAAAAGTGTTCTGGTCCCAGTATGCTGAGGCCGAACATCCGATGCCCCTGAGCGACCAGCTGAAGCAGCTGGTCGAGCTCCACAAGGTGGCCGAACAGGCCATGAAGGGCCTCATAGCTCGGCTGTGGCCTGGATAAGTCATGCCTGGGAGCTACTTCGGTCTGGTGCAGCGGCTGGTGGACGCGTGTCCGTGGATTGAGGTCGTCAAGCGCTCCGTTTGTATTGAAGGTGCCCATCGGGCCCTTGCCCGTGCTAAGGTGCACTGAGGCAAGCTAGACGCGGAGAAGCTGTTGACGGACGCGCCGCCGCCGGGCAAGGAGTATTGTCGGGGATATACCCCGCGGTGTAAACCGGCCGGAAGAATAACCCAGCCGGACTTTGCGGTTTATTTGGGACCCCGCTGACACTTGGCGGTTCATCGGCGACCTGTTTGGACCTGGCGGTTCACGACTCATTGGTAATCCGGCAGGCGGGTGCGAGGAGCGACAAGACCTGGTGGCCCAACAGGCGGTTCATGAAGGCCGGTTCCTACTATGGTGAGCCGGTTTAAGAGGAAATGCATAAGGAATATTTGTCTTACAAGGAGTTAAGACCTGGACTTGTATCCGGTTTGTATTAGAGATAGACTAGTCCTAATCCTAATAGGACTCCACATGTAACCCGCCCCTTCAACATATATAAGGAGGGGCAGGGCTCCCCAACGAGGGACAAGCTACAAGCAAGAAACAATCTCTAGGGCTAGACACAACTAGAGGAGAGCCGGTTTACGGCGACTCCCTCGTGATGATAATGAGACCTAGCCTTAAACAACATGTAGGATTTTTACCAGATGATGTTTCCCGGGGCCCGAAGCTGTCTAAACCGTTGTCTTGCGTGTTGATCCGCCCTGCGTCTCTCGATTCCGCTCAACCCCTCTCAAGCTACCACATCGATGCATTGGCCTCGCGACTAAGTCCTCACACTAGGACATCTGCCGTGACAATTCCACGACAAGTATCGTACGCCCGAGATGTATTATAATGGCGTTCTGAAGGGTGCCCGCCGTATAGCGGATGAGTGCTCCAAAGATGTAATTTTTGAGTAGACTCGCATTTGTTATCCTGTACGCTGAAGCTTTGTTCATATGCGTTAAGCAACGCTTGTTAATTTAAAATATTACCTTCTGTGCGGCCGTTTATCAAATCTGAGAGATGCAAGTCGTCGGCTTCGACCCCCATGCTACGAGTGCTAGGGTGTTCGGGATAAACCTGAGCGCTCTTGTTCCCATTCTTGGGTCCATCTAGGGAGGCGTTCAGCACAACGAACCAGGCCGTCGGACTTATAATGCATTATCACTCTCACTTAGCCATAGAATTCTATAATTTTAAATTTCGGCGAAGCCCCTAGTATTCGGAAGACCGAGTTCGGGGCGCTATACACGCCTAGGCTGGATAAGTCCGGTTCCTCACTCGAAGCGGCATAAGTCTTTAAGGACTCGAAGAAACCTCGCGAACAGCGACCGGTCTCTCGCACTATCATGACAGTCAGTTTTAGCTTTCTCTACTGAGGTGTTAACCCAGCTCAACTGGGGCACAATCGCAGTAGTTCTCCCAGCGCTACCTTAGACAACAATGCAGAACGTAAGGTACCAAACATGGGAGCCGGGCAAACCCAACTATTGACCAAAGACATGATTCGGAGCCGATGCATATAGTGCTATAAGTTCGGGGTGCCACACTTGTTAGAGTGTTCGGTCTTCTCACACCATGTTATGGGGTGTTGTAAGCCCCTAGTGTATTATCCGTACCAAAGTGTACGGTTGCAGAATGTCATGACTGAACATATTTGTATATATAAAAATAGGTAAGTACAATAATAGGTAAGAGCTATATATTGTTTATTAAAAAAGGGCTGCTGCGAAAGCAGAACGATACAAGAAGTGCGGTAAGCAAGAGATGGGAGTATTTGACATATTCCCCTCCAGGGGCAAGCTGCGGGGTTGTAAGTAAAATAGGTATTAAACTCGTTATAGAGACCACCTGGACTTTTGACGTGGCTTGCTTCCTCCCTGGCTGTTGCATCATGGGTTCGGCGAGTGTATTGCCGGACAGGCCTTCCGAATAGTTGGGGTCCTGAAAGTGTGTGAAAAGGAAAACGGCGAAATAGGGAGCCCTTAGTGCGGTTGAGCCGCATTCTGGGCGTGCTGTTGTTGTGCCCCTCCCCTTATGCCCATGGTATCTCTAAGGCGTAATTATGTACGCGTGGTACCAGTATCGCCGTTTGGCGGGGGCTGGTGTTGGGGACGCACTGCTATGCTTGCTCGAAACGTGCCACCCGGATTTGTTGTAGGTTACTTCGGGCTCGCTTGACATTGTCCGGACGTTTGATGCCTGGATTGGAGAACTGCCTTGAGAGGCTACTATGTACTTCCGCCGCCAGGGCCGCGTGTGCTCCTCCATTCGGAGAGAGCGTTTGGTGTTTCCGTTTACCGTGATGACTCCGCGAGGTCCTGGCATATTGAGCTTGAGATATGCGTAGTGCGGCACCGCATTGAATTTTGCAAATGCGGTTCGTCCGAGCAGGGCGTGATAGCCGCTGCGGAATGGGACTATGTCGAAGATTAACTTCTCGCTCCGGAAGTTATCCGGGGATCCGAAGACCACCTCGAGTGTGACCGAGCCTGTACAGCTGGCTTCTACCCCTGGTATGACACCTTTAAAGGTTGTCTTTGTGGGTTTAATCCCTGAAGGATCTATGCCCATTTTTCGCACTGTGTCCTGATAAAGCAGGTTCAGGCTACTGCCGCCGTCCATTAGGACTCTGGTAAGGTGAAATCCGTCGATAATTGGGTCTAGGACCAGTGCGGCGAATCCGCCATGACGGATGCTTGTGGGATGGTCCCTTCGATCGAAGGTGATCGGGCAGGAGGACCATGGGTTGAACTTTGGGGCGACTGGCTCCAGGGCATAGACGTCCTTGAGAGCATGCTTCCGCTCCCTTTTGGGGATGTGGGTTGCGTATATCATATTCACCGTCCGAACTTGCGGGGGAAATCCCTTCTGTCCTTTGTTGTTCGGCGGCCGGGGCCCCTCCTCATCATTGCTATGTAGCCCCTTGTCTCTGGTCTCGGCACTTAACTTTCCTGCCTGCTTGAACACCCAACAATCCCTGTTGGTGTGATTGGCTGGCTGTTCGGGGGTGCCGTGTATCTGGCACGAGCGATCGAGTATCCGGTCTAAGCTGGATGGGCCCTGAGGGTTTCTTTTGAATGGCTTCTTCCGCTGACCCGGTTTAGAGCCTCTGAATCCGGCATTGACTGCCGTATCTTCAGTATTGTCACCGTTAATGCGGCGCTTATGCTTGTTGCGACGTGACCTGCCGTTGTTATCCTTGGTATCCGAATTGCCGGGGCTCTTGGTTATGTTATTGCTACGAGCTAGCCAGCTGTCTTCTCCCGCACAGAAGCGGGTCATGAGTGTCGTGAGGGCTGCCATAGACTTCGGCTTTTCCTGTCCTAGGTGCCGGGCAAGCCATTCGTCTCGGATGTTGTGTCTGAAGGCTGCAAGGGCCTCGGCATCCGGACAATCGACTATTTGGTTTTTCTTGGTTAGGAACCATGTCCAGAATTGTTTGGCCAATTCCTCTGGCTGCTGGATTATGTGGCTTAGGTCATCGGCGTCTGGTGGTCGCACATACGTGCCCTGGAAGTTGTCAAGGAATGCGGATTCCAGGTCCTCCCAACAACTAATTGACTCTGCTGGCAGGCTGTTAAGCCAATGTCGAGCTGGTCCTTTAAGCTTGAGCGGGAGGTATTTGATGGCGTGTAGATCATCACCACGGGCCATGTGGATATGAAGGAGATAATCCTCGATCCATACCGCAGGATCTGTTGTGCCATCGTATGATTCGATGTTTACAGGTTTGAAGCCCTCGGGGATTTGATGATCCATTACTTCGTCTGTGAAGCATAGTGGGTGTGCGGCGCCCCTGTACTGGGCTATATCACGACGCAGCTTGGACGAGCTTGGTTTGTTGTATTCGGCCGGGCCATACTTATTGTGTCCGACGTGACGGCTAGCGTCACGTGAGGCGGGGCGCCCATGCGATCCGTAGATCGATCTTGTTTGCCTTGCCTTATTCTCCAAGATGTCTTGTAGGTCTGTTGCGTCTCCCCGTACTCTGGTATGTTTTGAGCGGTGTCGGGGTGCGGCTTGGGTTGAGGGCCTGAAGGCCTCTCTATCGCGGCCACGGGGTGGCCGATCGGGCGCATTGTACGCTGGTGATGTAGGTTTAGTTGCTTCCTCCTCAAGTTGGGGTAGCAGCCTGCGCTTCGGGTAGCTCTTGGATGGGCGTTCTAGTTTATACTCTTTGGCCGCCAGGACTTCGGTCCATCTGTCGACTAGCAAGTCTTGGTCAGCTCTAAGCTGCTGCTGTTTTTTCTTGAGGCTGCTTGTCGTGGCTACGAGTCTGCGTTTGAAACGCTCTTGTTCGATGGGATCCTCTGGCACGATGAATTCGTCATCGTCGAGGCTTGCCTCGTCTTCGGAGGGAGGCATGTAATTGTCGTCCTCATCTTCTTTGTCAGCCGCTGTCTCATGAGGGCTGGCTCCTTCGTCCTCCTGCACTGAATCCTGCTGGAGGGGGTTGTCTTCGGCACTGTCCGGCGTGTTGTTATCCTCGGTGCCGGAATCGCTGTTTTTTCTTTTGCGGGACTTAGAGCGGCGCCGCTGACGTCGGCGCTTGGGTTGCTTCTTGGAGGGGTCATCCTCCGTTTTCTCCTCGCCATCCCCCGCTTTAGGGGTGTCCACCATGTATATGTCATATGACGAGGTGGCTTTCTAGTTCCCTATAGGTGTTGGTTCTTGATCGTCTCCTTCATCGGCGTCCATGCCGTCGATGTCTTCGGAGTCAAAGTCGAGCAAGTCGGTTAAATCGTTGACAGTGGCTACGAAGGGGGTGGTGGGTGGGCTTCGAAATTCTTCATCGTCCGCATCCCAACCGTGTTGGCCGTAGTTCGGCCAGGGCTCTCCTGACAAAGAGAGAGACTTTAATTAATTTAGGATATTGCCGAAAGGCGAGTGCTGAAAGACATCCGTGGCGGTGAACTCCATGACCGGAGCCCAATCGGGCTTAATCGGAAGAGGTGCGGGATTTACGGAGTCCGGATCGGAGTCCGGCACCTTGGAGTCACGGGCCTTGCGAGGGACTAGGCTGGTATCCGGCTCTATCGCCGTGGAGGTTGCAATTTCCGGGGAAGCGTCCAACCGTCCGTCCCCGACTGGCGCAGTGGGCTCCGAGCTAATGGTCGGAGCGGACACCTGAGCGATGCTCTGGGTGTTGTCCGATGACAGAGCTAAATCATGCCCATCGTGACAGTGCGGCGCGCCCGGTCGTGGCTCAAATCCGTCGAAGATCAAGTCCCCGCGGATGTCGGCTGTGTAGTTTAAGCTTCCAAATCTGACCTGGTGGCCAGGGGCGTAGCTTTCGATCTGCTCCAGATGGCCGAATGAGTCGGCCCGTAGTGCAAAGCCGCCGAATACGAAGATTTGTCTGGGGAGAAAAGTCTCATCCCGGACCGCATCGCGATTGTCGAGCAAAGAAGCCATCGGGCCTAAAGGCGACGACGCAGAGGAACTCTCAATGAAAGCACCAATGTCGGTGTCAAAACTAGCGGATCTCGGGTAGGGGGCCCGAACTGTGCGTCTCGGCGGATGGTAAGAGGAGACAAGGGACACGATGTTTTTACCCAGGTTCGGGCCCTCTCAATGGAGGTAAAACCCTACTCCTGCTTGATTAATATTGATGATATGGGTAGTACAAGAGTAGATGTACCACGAGATCGGAGTGGCTAAACCCTAGAAGCTAGCCTATGGTATGATTGTTGTTCGTCCTACAGACTAAAACTCTCCAGTTTATATAGACACCGGAGAGGGCTAGGGTTACATAGAGTCGGTTACAATGGGAGGAGATCTTCATATCGTATCGCCAAGCTTGCCTTCCACGCCAAGGAAAGTCCCATCCGGACACGGGACGAAGTCTTCAATCTTGTATCTTCATAGTCCGGGAGTCCGGCCAAAGGTCTTAGTCCGGCCATCCGGACACCCCCTAATCCAGGACTCCCTCAGCGGGCAAGGAGAATGAGAGGGAGCAACCGAGCTTCGGGTTGGCTCCATCGAGCAGGTAGCCTTGGTGGGCATGTTCTTCCCTTTCTTCCTCCACAGCCTCTTCGCGGGGCTCGTCCCACCTTTCTTCAGGTTCTTCTTTGCCATTCTTTACCACTATCAGATCCACACACTTCATCTTCAACCCAACTCCGTCCTCCTCTTGTCGATCTTTGCTTTCTACTGTGAGCCTTCGTGGTGGTGAGGCCCTCTATCGTGCTGTTCCGCCATTTCTTCTCCCTCCGCATGCATGGCTCAAATGAGTGCTTAGAATGCGTCTCCTTCGTTGCGCTCCATGATAATAATGTGCTCATCAAGGCCGGGAAGAAGGTGGATGACTTACAGCGCAGGTGGATCTACCAGGACGCCCGGAGCCATCACGCTTGGCTGGAGCTGCCGACTGGTCAGCCGAAGAAGCTGCCTCAGTGGTCTCACGAGAAGCTGATCGACCCCTGGGCAGCAACAGTCTTGAAGAAGATGCAGGCAGACATGGGCTCCGTGGCACTGACGGGTGCCATGATCGTCCGCGAGTTCTTGACGCAGTGACTGGCCCCTCTCCAAGCTCACTCACGCCCCATGTGGACCTCAAAGGTGTAGAAGATGACCTCTGGTTGCGCCCTGGGAACCTGACGGATGAGGAGCTGAACAAGGCTGTGCGGGTCTTGCTCGGGAAGGATCTAGGCTACCTTCCGGCGGCCCACCTTCTGCTGTACCGCCACGACGACGGGGCAGCGCTGGCCGCCTCCATGCCAATCTTCAATGAGCTGGGGCTTGTGCTGTCCGGACCTCCTGACAACCTAGTGGCGGTGTCCTCCAGCGAGGACTCCATTGAGGGCGAGGAGGAGGAGGAAGACTCGGAGGCGACCGAGGAAGGGATAGGTGAGATTTCTCCTCCGCGGCAGAGCAAGCTCCTTCAGGGCTTCCTAATGATGACGACGCTAGGGAAGGTTTGGTCGGGAGGTCCTTGCGTCCCGCCGTGGTCGTCATGAGGTCTGGGGCGACCCCATTGCGAAGGCTAATCCGTGGGGGCCTGAAGGGAGGAACGACGATGACACCGCCTCACGGCAGCGCCCTTGCCTTGTCGCCTGCTGCTGCTGCTGCTCCAAAGTTTCCCAATGCGCGCCCGGCCAGGCCTTCGACCGCGGCAAGGCCGCTGCTGCAGAAGGTTGGGGGCGACACTGTCCTGGGCAAGATAAGGGCGTATATCACCGATGATGAGTAAGCACCTTACTTCATTCTTACCTTCTGTCATGATACCTTGCTCATGATGTTGCTCCCCTGACGACCAGGCTGCCCCTGAGGCGAACAAGAAGAAGGAGGACACCTCTCCCAAGGCAAAGCAGACTCCGAGGGCACCAGCTCCTAATGCGCCCGCAGAAGGCGCGAAGCCCCCAGAGCCCCCTGCCCCGATTGACGTTGCACTAGCGCCAGTCCAAGTGCGAGCGCCTCCTCCTCCCCAGGCTCTTGTGCCGACGTACCATGGCTCCTCTGCCAGGCCCGGTGCTTTGGAGGAAGCGTACGCCGCGCTAGACCGACTCCGGGATGATCTTCATGGTGCTAACGGGCGTGTGGTGACGGGGCGCGTGGAGCTGATCTCGGGGTGGCTTCGAGCCGACTTGTCCGTCAGGATGACTTGGAGCCAATCCTAAGCCGCCGCCGCGGATGCCAAGGAGCAGGCCATGAAAGCTACAGCGGCTTGCGACGCTGCGCTAGCCGATGCCGCATCCGCCCAAAGCTGCTGCCGCGAGGTGGAGGCCGAGCTGAAGAAGCTTCGCGAGGAGCAGACCTCCCAGGCACGTGAGTTCCAGATACGGGAGGAGGAGCTCACGGCCCGGGAGTCCGTGCTTGCTGACCGCGAGGCTGAGTTGGAGCAAGCAGCCCAAGAACAGGGCACAGAGTGGAGCCGGCTGGAGAAGCTGAAGGAGGAGGTAGACGCAACCCAGTCATCCGACGCCAAGCATGTCTCAAAGGAGAAGGCTAAGCTGGAGGCCATGGAGAAGATCCTTGCCGCGACGGAGAAGGCCGGGCGCGACACCTTCACTTCCTTCGTGCGGAAGTGCCGTGAGGCACTCCACTCCCTTTACGGGGGAGTGTACGATGAGCCGCTGGCAACCCCAGATGGTGGCATTCCTGGTCTTCTCACCAAGCTTGTCGAGGAGCTGGGGAACATCTCCGCTGCCCTGGACTCCATGGTGGAAGGGGAGTGCCACGCGCTCTTCACCGCGTCCGTGACGCGCGTCTACAACCATCTTCATCTCCTGTACCTCAGCCTGGACCTTGGCACGCTGCTAGAGCCGGTGGCGCCCGAGTCTCGGGTCGCTGCTGCTGAAGCCGTGAAGGAGTAGGTGGAAGCCATGGTGGTGAAGTTTCACTACATTGACCCCGAGGCCTTAGCGACCGCGGCCGACGGCGAAGGAGATAGCGGCACCGTCGAGGACACGCTCCCCAAGGCGTCTGGCGGCAGCAAGCAGGGCTGAAGGCGGCACCTCCCATCTTTATCCTGAAACATTTAACGTGCCTCGTGGAGGCATAAGAAATTCTGCTTTGAATTCGTGAACATTATGGTTTGTAATAATTTGCTAGGATTCTGTCGGATATCGGGTTCTGGCAAAACCCTTAAGGTTCAAACTTTTTGGGGTGCGCACGAAGGTCTTATCCTTACCAAAATACGCCCACAACCTCGCCCCGATTCTAAGCTAGGACGATGAACAACACAAGAGACACGAGGTTTATACTGGTTCGGGCCATCGTTGTGGTGTAATACCCTAATCCAGTGTGTGGTGTGGTGGATTGCCTCTTGGGATGATGATGAACTGTACAGAGGAAGAACAACCTCGCGAGGAGAGGTGTTCTTGTGGTGGTGTGGATGAGCTAGGTTTGGGTCTGATCTCTTGGCTCTATATGACATGATCCCTTCCTACTGTGGTGGCTAGCCCTATTTAGAGAGGCCCTGGTCCTCTTCCCAAATATTGAGTGGGAAGGGAGCCAACAATGGCCATTTTGAAAGGGGACAACTAGTACAAGCTATCCTGACTAAAGGTAGTCTTCGACTGCCAAAGGCACTGGTGATGACACCGTCTTGGGCTCCACGATGACCTCCATCCTGCCATCCTTCTTGTCTTGGTCTCGTTGCACTGATATGGAAACCTTTGCTTGATGCCTTGGTACTCCACGCCTGCGCTTGCCCCCTTTGCACCAAAGAGGAAACAAGGACACTGCGCAGGCTGGTGCCTGCCTAGTCTTGATCGTCATGGCTTGCATCATGAGCACCTCGCGAGGCACCCCTTGCCTTGATATCTCCGCCTCCTCGCGAGCCTGCCTGGTGAGGCCGCCCCTGGGGAGGCCTTGCATCGTCCGCCCCGCGAGGCTTGGCCCCTCGCGAGGGTCTTGAGCTTGGGTTGATGAAGACGGGCCGTACTGGGCCACTGAATAAGCCACGCTACAGGCGGCAGGCAGGCAAGTCTGGGGACCCCCGTTCCCAGGACGCCAACAGTAGCCCCTGGGCCCACGGCATGCTCAGACTTGGCTTAGCAGCGAAGCCAAAGGGCAAGTGCGGAGCGCCAGGGCCCCAACAGCCTGCGGCCTTGGTCGACGCATGGTGACTGATTAGATGTGGGCGTCTCCGCTTCCCCACGCTCCCCCAATATCTGCCTGGCTAGGCGGCCACAAAGCTTTACACAATTATTTCCTCTTTGCTGCCCGCGTGCTTCCTATTCCCCTTTCTTCCTCGGGCCTCTGTTTCCGCTTCCAATCTAACTTGAGCTCTGCCCCCTCCATCGCCATGGCGCCAACTAGCAAGGATAAGGGGAAGAAGCCTCTGTCTTCATCTAGTTCGCCTCTGACAATCAAGACCGCCGTCGGCTGATCGCTGGTGCTCAATCTGGAGGCCTCGGGCAAGGTCTGCCCCTCGCTCGCCTCCAGCTTCAACGAGTGCGGAAAGACGATGGCTTGGCCTGCATCCCATGCCTCCGTCGACAGGACCGTCATGGAGGTTCGATTCTTCGTCGACGCCCTATGGGCTGGCCTGGTTCCACCTTTCTCCGCCTTCTTTAGTGCGGTGCTTTGCCACTATCAGATCCATATGATGCATCTTGATCCTCAATCCGTTACCCTACTTGCTGTCTTCGCCTTTGTTTGTTAGGCCATGGTGGGCATTACTCCTTCCATTACCCTTTTGCACCACTTCGTCTCCTTGCGCCTGACCGACCCCTTGCAGTGCTCGGGGTGCGTGAGCTTCCAGGCCATGGCAGAGACGGTCGCCTCGAGGATTGATTTTGGCCTCCCGCCTTCCACGAGTGGGGTTCGGACGCGGTGGCTGTACGTTGATGTCGGAGTGCTCAGCCCTCTGCTCTCGCCTCCGATGTTGCCTGCTGTCCCCAACCCCAGCTGGGGCCATGAGAGACTCGTGAGCCCCTGGCTCTCCTTCGTCTGGCACCGACTGAGGAGGTTGAGAGAGCTCGGTGTAACTGCGCCCCAGGTGGTGAAGGAGTTCCTCCAGTGTCGCATTGCTCCTCTTCAGTGCCATTCCCGACCGATGTGGGCAGTGACGGGTGATCAGGATCACATGAGGCTTCGGGAGACAGAGCTGGCGCTCAAAACGCTGAAGAAGGTGCTAGAGGTCTTGATTGGTGACCCCTCGCCGGGCGACATACGGCACGGGGGTAGCCTCCTGTATCTCTGCTTGAATAGGGCTAAGTTCGCGAGACATATGCCTCTCTTTGAGGAATGGGGGTTGCATCCGGCTGGTCTTGCGGGGCCTCGCGAGAACCCTGTCACCATGGCCCCCTTCCTCGCCGCCAGCACCGATCTTGCCCTAGGAGCGGGTGCAGGGAGGCAAGCATCGCTTGAGGCTGGAGGCTCGGGTATCGTGGCACTGACGCCACACGGGGCTCCCGAAGCGTCATCCTCCGGAGCTTGTGAAGCCTGCCCTGAGGCGGTCGTCGATGGGGGTACGCAACCTGCGGCTCCCGAGGCCGGAGCCCCTGAGGCCTCGACAGGCCATCAGGAAGTGGTGCCTGATCGCTCCTCTAAGCTTGGCGCCCCTGAGGTTGGCTGCCTGGGCGCTTCTTCATCCGCGCCATGCGTTGGTCCTCATGTTGAGCGCCTGGGTCGGTTCCGCATGGACTTCGCCGCCCTCCTTAAGAGGAAGGATTCTTCGAGTTGTAGTGGGCGCCCCTTCCAACCGTTGAAGCAAAGGAAGTACTTCGCCATAGATGAGTAAGTACCTCGTTCTTGCAATTCCTCAATTGCTGCTCCTGTTCCTGACTGTGGCCTTTCAGGATCCCACCTGCCAAGCCTGCGGAGTCTCCCAAGAAGCAAACTTCCTCCGGCCTCGCCTTCATTGCTGGCCTTGAGCGTCCCGAGCTTGTGTGCTACCCCTGACGCGGGCTCAGCCGGAGAAGTAAGCCGGCCCGCGGGGTGTCTTGAGCCTGTGCCCTTGCTGCCTTTCCTTCACGACCTCGCCTGGGGCATGACCAGCCTGCCCAGGGCTCCTCCTCTGATCATGGACGGCGAGTGGTTGGCGTCGGTCCTTGGATCTTCCTCTCGGGATGGACTTGTGTCGGTCCAGTTCCCTTGTGGAGCCCGTCTGGCAATCGTGGGGGCGCCAGCCCCCAGCCCCCTGCCAAGAGGGGGCGAATCACTTCTTGTCCCGCTGCCAGCACCGGTGGCGGAGGACGACATTGATGACGTGCTCAGGCAAGCGCGGGAGCGAAGCGTCATTCGCCGAGAGTTCCTCTAGAAGGCGATGGACGCGATGGGCCAGCTTGGTGGAGAGCTTGCGGATGTGGACGCGTGTCATGAAGCTGATGGCCTGTGGCTGATTGAGGAGCGATGCAAGCTGAAGGTTGCAGTCAACCTCGCGCGCTGTCAGCGCGAGCTTGACAACGTGAAGGCCGAGGCATCCTTTGCAACCTCGCGAAAGGCCTGCTCCCGTGCTCTGGAGGAGGCTCGGGAAGCAGATCATCGTCGCGAGGTCACGGAGAAGCGAGCGTGGGAGCTCCAAGCCTAGAGCACTTCCCTGGAGCAGCAAGTGGAGCGTCGCCAGGCCGCCCTTGCTTTGCTGAAGGGGACGCCTATCGAAGAGGAGGAGCTCCGAAGGCGTGAGGAAGCGCTGATGCTGGAGGCCGCCGAGCGCAATCTTGACCTTGAGCGGTTGGAGACGAGGGAGCGCCAGGTTACCCAGGCGGGGGACGATGTTGGAGCGCGAGAGGCTCAGATCCAAGAAGAGGTCGACCACCGTGTGGCGGAAGTTCGCATAGATCTTGTGCGCGAGTATGACCAGAGGCTGCAGCTGATTGAAGCCAAGGCTGCGGGCAGGACTGCCGCTCTCAGGTCCAAGCTGACTGAAGCAGTGCAGCCCGCGGAGGCCGCCGCAGCTGCCCTGGTCTCGGCGCAGACTTAGTTGGTCCCATTGTGAGGCAGAACAGAGAAGAAATTCTTCAACGGCAGACGCTGGAGCACATGCATGGTCCCATGCTCCAGCAGCTCAGGAACAGGGCCAACACGGCCCTGGGCAATATCTGCGAGGCGAACGCCCCGCATCCTCAGGTGAGCAACTATGCCAGTCATCTCCAATTCTTCACTGATGTGGTGACGCACCTGGAGAACCGCTCCGAGAGAGCTCACCAGCTTGTCGAGGAGAGGAGCTGCAGCCTGCTCGGGCGTGCATTCTACCGCGTCTTCAGCCACCTTCAGAATGCAGATCCCCACTTCGACTTTGATGCCATCATCGCCCCAGTGCCCAAGGCCATCCGGGGTGACCTGGCGCGGTGGGTAGAGGACAATGTGGATGCGCTTGTTAGGGCCTTTGCTTCTGACATTGACGGGGTGATAGTTGCCGCGGATGAAGGCGATGTGGTCAATGGTGGTGAAGACGGCGCCAATGATGGCGATGGCGATGCCGGTGACAAAGACAACGGCGCTACTGATGCCTCTGGAGGCGACCAAGAGGGCGCGGTGAGTGATATGTCTGACTGATCCTGTGTTCCCCTGCTGCTTATCCTGCACACAAAAAGCTCGGGCGCGGCCCTGAAGGTTGTAAGAGCATTTTGGGAGGGGAAGCCCCTCACGTAAAAAGATTGTTGTCCACATGCTTTTAGGAGCGATGCTGAATGTGCGCGTGCATGATATTATGGGTCCTGCGGTGAGTTAGTTGTTGTGGTTTACCTTTAGCCTGGACAAACCTTGAATAGGCTTGCGAGGCCGTGAACCTCCAAGGGTCCTCTGAGGGACCTGCTGACCATGTGGTGAGGGCCTCGCGAGAGTGAGTGCCGGCCATGGGACGGCATGCACGCGTGCGCTTAGCCCAGCCCCGCCCGCGAGAGGCTCGCGAGGGGGAGGCAGTTGGTGCAAATTCCAAACTAGGGTAGAAACCAGAACATGAGAAATCACACGAGTGAGACAAGACACCCCCCGCATACACAAACGCAAATTCAATTTCAACTTAAATCTGAAGCAAGGAAGGTTGACCACTGAAAGGGAGGCAAAAAGCAAAAGGCCCCGTCCGACACCTAGTCTAGTCTTCGATGTCTTCTCACCAGCGCAGAGCTAAGTGCTGCCAGTGGGTGTGGG
Source organism: Triticum aestivum (assembly GCF_018294505.1). Lineage (NCBI taxonomy): Eukaryota > Viridiplantae > Streptophyta > Magnoliopsida > Poales > Poaceae > Triticum > Triticum aestivum. The sequence goes on along the minus strand of NC_057804.1, from coordinate 218,154,421 downwards.
AGGGAGCCCCCTAGGCCCGAGGGCGGCTCTCCGGAGACTCCGGGGCGTGTACAACCCCAACTCATTAGTACGTGAGAGTGTCACGGGCAGCGAGCTTCACAGGCACTGGGCCTTCTTCATAGGTACCGACCTTGCTTCATATCGCCAGACGAGGGCCCCGCCTTGCGCTACCCTCGAGCACCATTGATGGCGGCCGGAGACGAAGGACGACGCCAATGTGGCAAAGGGGACGCCAGCGGTTCCCCAGGCGACCACGGGTCTTCTGCCGGGGGAAGGCTTTGCAGCACCTCCCTGGCAGAGGGCCAACCTCCGGGAAACACCTTGCTCCGCGCGCCGTGGGGAGGGGCCTGGCTCCCGGCCCCTCTCCTACAGCCCCCAGTGCGCCCCTCCTGGCGAAAGGGAGGCTGCCGAGCTTGGGCAGCCTTCTGCTGCAGTGACCTGAACTTCCAGCGACCCATGGTTAGCATAAGCTTGCTCCTAAGGAATTAGCATACCCGATAGCTGCTATTGCCAGTGCAGTTGGTGATGCTTCCTTGAGGCTCCTGAAAAGGCTCGGCTTCTGGCGTCTCTTCCTCCTAGCCTGACCCGAGAAACGAGCCAGGGTCGTCTTCCAACACATATTCCCAATCCACCATGTGGGGCACGTAAGCCTCCGAGGTCGCCGCCCCGAAGACTTCGCCATAGTACCCCACGCTCCATGCGGCTTGTCCAAACGCGCCGTCTTGGGGGTGATAGGGCGGCGGCCCACCCAGGCCGTAGGCGGCAATGCGCATGCCCTCGCTCACCGGGGGGTGGTGCTGGTGCAGCTTGACGCCCGACGCCGATGGTTGAGCTGGTGTCGACGAAGCCTTGGGGCGCGCCTGAGGGTGCGCGGGCGCAGATGGGCCTGCCGCATGATCCACCCAAGGCCTGGGGTGGAAGCTGGACACAAAAGGGAGGCGCCCCCGAAGCTGCGGCATCCAGGAGCTCGGCAATGCGCTCCAGCAGCACGTCTCGGCCGCTCTCCTGCAACCTGCACGACAGCAGCTCCCGCGCCATAGTGAGCGTGAACCTCATGTTCGCTTGTTCCCGCGGGGTGTGTGGCGCCGTGGATGCGGTGTGGTTTGAGGCCCTTGCGACTGATCGCACCTGCTATGGAGTGAGGGCAGGCAGTGCTTGACCGCGTCGCCCGTGCCCCGCAGCATTCTGCGGAGCGCGGGCTGCCTGAGGTGCGGGGTTGAGGTCGCCTTGGGCAGGCGGCGCGGCACGGGCTGGACATGCCGCCCAGCGGTCGGCGTTGGTCATCGGGTTGCCGGACATGGATGCGACAAAGCGGTGGAATGCAGATCAGCAGAAAGAAGACTTCACAGCAGAAAGAAGATTTCGGCGCACCCCTACCTGGCGCGCCAAATGTTGGATATCGGTTCCGGCAAAACCCTTAAGGTTCAAACTCTGGGGTGCGCACGAATATCTTCTCCCTACCGAAACACACCCACAACCTCGCCGCGATTCTAAGCTAGAATGATGAATAACACACTGGTTCGGGCCACCGTTGTGGTGTAATACCCTAATCCAGTGTGTGGTGTGGTGGATTGGCTCTCGGGCTGATGATGAACAATACAGAGGAAGAACATCCTCGCGAGGAGAGGTGTTCTTGTGGTGGTGGGGATGAGCTAGGTTCGGGTCAGATCTCTTTGGTTTAGATGAGATAATCCCTTCCTACTATGGTGGCTAGCCCTATTTATAGAGGCCCTGGTCCTCTTCCCAAATATTGAGCGGGAAGGGAGCCAACAACGGCCATTTTGAAAAGGGACAACTAGTACAAGCTATCCTGACTAAAGGTGGTCTTCGACTACCAAAGGCACTGGTGATGACACCGTCTTGGGCTCCACGGTGACCTCCATCCTGCCGTCCTGCTGGTCTTGGTCTCGTTGCACTGATATGGAAACCTTTGCCTGATGCCTCGGTACCCCGTGCCTGCGCTTGCCCCCTTTGCACCAAAGAGGAAACGAGGACACTGCGCAGGCTGGTGCCTGCCTGGTCTTGATCGTCATGGCTTGCGTCATGAGCACCTCGCGAGGCACCCCTTGCCTTGATCTCTCCACCTCCTTGCAAGCCTGCCTGGTGAGGGCACCCCTGGGGAGGCCTTGCGTCATCCGCCCCGCGAGGCTTGGCCTCTCGTGAGGGTCTTGAGCTTGGGTTGATGAAGACGAGCCGTACTGGGCCACTGGTTGAGCCACGTTGCAGGCCGCAGGCAGGCAAGTCTGGGGACCCCCATTCCCCGGACACCGACAGATTTTGCAATTTCCTTTCCGTACTCGACTTCCTTCCATTTGCCTTTAGTGTTCTACGTCGGTAGGGCCCGACCACACGCATACCTCAACCGCCGTTGGTTCGTCCGGATCACCAGGACGAGACCAAGGGGTGAGGGGCTACATGGCCAGTGAGGCCCCTGAGTCGCGATGCACAGGGTCCCCCTTGACGTACGAACGACCTCGTGAAGGAAGTGCAAGCAATGTCTGGGTTGATCCATAGTCCTCATACCTTTCCTTGCCAGCTTTTGCGTGGGAGGGTCGCGAGATGACCAGGTGTCGAAGACCTGGTAGGGTGACGTGCGCCAGGCGTGACCGGGACGCAGCCCCCGTGCCCAGCCCCCTCGCGCGGCTCTCCCGAGGGAAAGTTGGCGCGGTGGGGACAGAGGACGAGCCCTGGGGCTCTCCCGAGGATAGTGCAGTCGCTAGGGTGCCCTTAGCTATTTATCATCAGCGTGTAGCATGACACTTCCACTCTTGCATGGGCATAGCCGCTCCTCGACCGTGTCATCCGCCAGCGCGAAGCATGGGGCTTCCACTGGTGCGTGGGAGGGGGCTCCCTTTGAGGGGAGGCCCCGGGGCGTCTACAGCCCCGTCCTGGCACGTAGCTTGCACGGTAGGACTAGAGGAGGTGTATATGGGCACCCGTGAGCCAGCGCAGGACTCATGAGGCCCTACCTCAAGGTGGGTTGCGCCTGAATTTTTGGTAAGGATGCTCGTTGGAATCCTGTGAGATGGTTAGGTTGGCTGGGCCGAGTGAATCTCCCAAGGATATTGCATGAGAATGCCAAAAACCAGCGGCCCCAGGAGGTGATGTGAACAGGGCCAGCCCGCTAGACAAAGCTCAGTCGCTAGATTTGTCGATGATGTAGGGACGGACCCGAGCACAGACGCCGTGCCCAGACTTCTCATGCATCTATCCCAAAGAAAGATAACCAACGCGCGGCTCCCGCGGTGGCGAGGCACTATGCCGCGCGCTCTAAGTTATCCACTCGCGATTAGCTCATGCGAGAACAAGGCACCAAGGGCCACGGGAGGTGACGTACACAGGGCTAGCCCGCGAGACAGAGCTTGGCCACTTGGGTTTAGCAACACTGCAGGGACGGACCCAAGCACAAACATGAGGCGGGTTCGTAATGGCGCACAACATTCATGGTGGCGAAGCACTGGTCAGGAAGCTAATAATATAAGGCAGCTCATAAAAAGGGGCGAAATAAGTTCTATAAAAGTGCAAAACGATACACGATGCAGGGAAGACCCATACAACTTGATGATAATGCAGCCTGAGGGGCGCCCTCAACTGAACGAACTAAAAAGTCACCTGGCACCGTTGGGGTCGAAGTGTTGAAGTAGCTGAAGATGCGTGCCGCAGAAGTTGCTACTCATCAGCAAGTAGGCTCCGGAGCCTCGGGGGGCTCTGGAGGCTCTGGCTCCTCCTCCATCAGGACTGCCTAGCACCCGGCTTCATGAGATGCTAGGACACCACAAATGCATCGCTGGAGCGAGGCAGCCATGCCCGACAGGCCGAATGGCATGCAGACGTACATGTGGGGGTGGCCTCCACACCGACCGATGCTGGACGGCTAGAAGAGATCCTGAGAAGGAGCTGTGTTGAGGCCCGGGATGTTAACACAGACGCACTGCTCACCGCTTGCATCCCGAGCAGTTGCTGCATTGAGTGGCATGGTCCGTTGCTTGCCTCGCAAGGCCCACGCCTCCCGAAGATCTTCGATTGCCCTAGGGATGAACTCCTGCATGCTTGGTGCCTCATACCCTATGCCTTTCTCCTAGAAGCACACGTTGAAGCATGCCTCCACATGGTGCCCGAACGCCTCCCTCGTGACATTGGCCAAGTCAGAGGCCTTCCAAAGAAGAGCCCCAGAGCCCAATCTGAGGGGGCGTCGGGCATGCCTTCCTATGTGAGAGGGAGAGGCGCCCCAGCAGAGGGCGAGGGGCCTGAGTCATGATCATCAGGCATGCCAGCCTCCCGAGTGCCCCTGAGGAGGAGCTGCTTCTTGTTCTTGGGGGAAACCTCAGGGGGAAGGGTGACACCCTCGCCATCCGAGTTCTCGACCGTTGCGGCCTGGTAGGTGAGCTCGAGGGAGCACACCGCGTCTTTCTTATCGCAGGCGACTGTGATGATGCCGCCGCTCCCTGGCATATTGAGGATGTTGTAGCCGTGGTGCATTGCTGCCATGAACTTGGCGAGGGCTGGGTACCCGAGGATGGCGTTGTATGGCAGGCGAGAGAGGGACATCGAAGTCGAAGAGCTCGGTGCGGTAGTTGTCGCGCTTGCCGATGGTAACGTGGAGGCGAATCTTCCAGATGGGGTGCGAGGAGCCGTCGGTCACCCCTGAGAATGGCTTGGTGGGCTGAAGCTGGTCATATGGCACCTAGAGCCTGTCAAATGTCTCGACAGAGAGGACATTGAGCCTAGCACCACCATCGACGAGTATCTTGGTGACAAGAACATTACTGATGGTAGGTGAGCAGAGCATGGGGAGCACACCTGAAGTGGCCGCGCACTTGAGCTGGTCCGAAGAGTAGAAAGTGATGGCGTACTTGGACCACCTGAGCAGACGCGACGCCTCGAGCTTGGGGAGGGTTGCGTTCAACTCGCGAGCGAACTGCTTGAAGATGTGATGGGAGGCAGGGGCCTGAGCACCCCCCAGGATGCAGGCGATAGCGCGAGGCTCTTGGAAGCACCCAACCCCATCGTCCTGGCGGTGGTCATCGTTCCTTCTTGGTGGCGGCGGCAGCGGAGGGAGGCCAGCATTGCCCTGGGGATGGTCCTCGCGAGGCTGATCCCGCCATGGACTGTCGCGAGGATGGTCCTACCAGCAGTCTTCACGAGGTTGATTGCGCCAACCATGACAGGGGCCACGATCGTCCCAGCGGCCTCCGCTATGACCTCCTCCGTGGCTGTAGCCACGGTCATTGCGCTCAGGGCGACGGCCGAGGCACCCGTCCTGGATATCCTTGAGCTCTTGGCAGTCGTTGGTGTTGTGGCCGTGCACGTTGTGGAAGATGCAGAACATGCGCTTGCCTTTGGAGGACTCAGGGTGATCACAGCCTTGCTTCATGTCAGGCTCGGCTGTGAGCACTGCCGGGCCCTTGCGCTTCACGTCCTAAACCTTGGCCTTCTTGTCTTTAGGATCGGCTTCTAGGAGCTCGAGGAGCGAGAGACGGCCTTCTTGTGCCCCCACACACCTGGTCGCCATGTTGAACATCTCCAGAGCTGAACACAGGTCCTCGTGTATGGCAAGCTCTTCCTTCATCTTGACGTCCCAGACACCATCAGTGAACGCTGAGATGATGGCCTCGTCCGACACCTTGGGGATCTTGAGGCGAACATTGGTGAAGTGCTGGATGTATTTGTGCAAGGTCTCTCTTGGTTGTTGCATGATGCATCGCAGGTCGCAAGCTGCAGGAGCGCGGTCGCGAGTGCCTTGGAAGTTGGTGATGAAGCGCTCTCGCAGCTCGTCCCACGAGGAAATCGACCCCACCGGGAGGTTCAGGAGCCACGAGCTCGCGCCATGCTTGAGAGCCATGGGGAACCAGTTTGACATAACCTTCTCATCACCACTTGCCACCTCGATGCTCAACTCATAGAGATGAAGGAACTCGCCCGGGTTGGGGGTGCCGTTGTAGCATGGAGGCAGATCCGGTTTGAACTTGTCGGGCCAGACAAAACAATGAAGCTTTGGAGTGAACGTCCGGCATCCCTCCATAGCCACGGGGGCTCGCCTCAGAGGGAGAGCTAGGTCTTGACGCCCGCGTGCACCCACCTCGAGCTACACGCGGTCTTGACGCAGGGGCGCAGGAGGAGCTAGGAGCGCACGCGCCTCTCCCTGAGGCTGCTGCATGACCCGACAACTTTCTTCATCGCGCGCGGGCGCCCTGTATGTCTGGTCGCGCTGGGGGCCTCACACCTTGGCTCGGGGATGACATCTTGCCGGAGAGGACGAGGAAGCGCGCCATGAGCTACGTCGTCTGCCTGGGGCAACGGGGGAGGCAGCAAATGGGACAACGCAGGAGCCTCGCCAGCAGCGCTGACAAGCTCGTCGATGCGGTCCAACCAATCCTCGTAGAGGCCGTCAGCCGGACGGTAGCGCAGAAGCTCACATGCCATGAGTAGCGCCAACTGCATGGTCGCTGGCCCACGACGGGCGTGGGAGGACGAAAGAGCGGTCGGGGTCAGTGATGGAGTGGCAGGGCAGCCGTCGAGTCGCACAGAGGGCGGCAACAACAAATCCTGCTGCTCGTGGGCTACAGGGCTAGTGGCAACATTGGCCATGGGAGACGGGGAGCGGTGAGCAGCACCGCTGCCCGCGGGCGCCGTCTGAGCGACGCGCGCGGCGAGGGCTGCCCGGCGCTCGGCACAAACTCGACGAGCGTTCGCCATGAGAATAATGGAGCAATGGCGAAACTATGGGCGGAAGAGAGGCTTCGACCCGCCCCTACCTGGTGCACCAAATGTCAGATTCCGGGCTCCGCAGACCCAAGAAAGGTTTGAACTCAGGGGTGTGTGCAAATAACTCAACCTCTCAAGCCAATCGATCTGATGGTCTCACAACCTAGCTCGACGAACAGGAAGGAGAAAGACACAGGAGTTTACCCAGGTTCGGGCCACCTTGCGGTGTAAAACCCTACTCCTGCTTTGTGGTGGATTAGCTTCATGGGCGGCTGAGGATGAACTAGTACAAGTGGAAGAACAACCTCAGGAGGCTTGTCTCTTGTGATGAACTCTTGGCGGTTCGGTGAGCTGATCATTCGATCGACCGATCCCTTTCTATGGTGGTGGTTAGGCTATATTTATAGTGGCCTTGGTCCTCTTCCTCCAAAACTTAGGCAGGAAGGGATCCCACAATGGCCAAATTTTAAAGGGGACAATAAGTACATATGAACCTGACAAAAGGTGGTCTTCGCCTGCAAAGCTTCTGATTGTGACGTCGTGGTGGGCTCGGCGATGACATTGATCCTCCCGTTCTAGCGATCCTGGTCTTGTTGCACGCAAATGGAAACCTTTGGCTGATTCCTTGGGACTCCACACCTGCGCTTGCCTCCTTTGCCCCAAAGAGGAAACCTACCGCTCTGCGCTTGCTGGCGTGCACCTGGCCTTGGTTATCATGGCTGATGACATTTCGGCCTCGTGAGGCTGGGTCTTGCATACAAATCTTTGCTCTGTCAGGAGGCCACCTAGGGAGGCCGGTCCCTTAGGAAGTCTTGATGTCGCCCGCCTCGCGAGGTCTGGCCCCTCACGAGGGTCTTGTCTTGTCATGGTTGAAGATGGGCTATACCAGGCCATCGATGGAGCCACGCCATCGGCCACAGGTAGGCAGGTCTGGCTACCCTAGTTCCCAGAACACCAACACCCTGCGTCTCTATCATAGCTGTAAGGTTCATGCCCGATGTTTTGAGGAAGGTGACCTTGTCCTTAGTGCGTTCGGTCTACCAAGGTGCAAACAAGTTGTCTCCAAAGTGGGAAGGGCCCTTACTAGGTAGTACGTGTCACCAGACCTGACGCAGTCCATCTGGAGACCGGAGATGGCATTAAATTGCAAAGCTCATGGAATATTGAGCATCTCCATAAGTTCTACGCGTAAGGCACGTCTGTCGGGCCCTGCCCGGTAGCCACCCTTTTGTACATGCCTTGCCTTAGTTGCATGTAACCCCTTGTACAAAGCCAAACGCAGACCCTGAGCAACAGAGAAATAAACGAAGCGCTGGGGGTCCCCGAGAAGTTGCATGCATGCATAGGCATATCATGAGCATTGCATCCTCATATAGATTAGGTTGCATCTGGCATCATTTTCATCTGCATAATCTTCAGGATCCTGCCGTGGATTCTGTCCCTAAGAAGAGGTGAGAAGACAAGCTAGCACTGCGACCTTCGGCAGGCCAAATAGATAAGTTCTATCTCTTATCCATACATGTTCTGTAGGTATATACTTGCGCATAGCCTCGCCACTTTTTTGAAACTTATGTGCTCCCATATTTCGACTCGAACGTTGCTTCGGTCAAGATGGTCGCAGTGGCTTTTGATGAAGAAAGGTTGGCGGGGGGCTAGTCCCTCATTACAATTTGTGCCCGGCAAACATATAGAGGGTACCGGCAGGATAGCCCTACCGGGGAAACTCGTTTGTTTGAAATATAGATGCATTCCACCTCTGCATGGCCATATACATGCACGAGTCCCTGACAAGGTTTATCTTTTTTCATGAAATATGCTCCAAAAAAAGTACAAACCTTACACAACACGAACATGGATTCAAGCGATTACATTATTTGAACTAAAAATTGCCAAGTGCCTACAAGTTTAAGATTGAAAAAAGATAAGTGCCCCATAAACTCCTCTCCCTTTTCCTCTCACCCCAGGTACTGCGGTAGGAAGAGAAGGAGGCAGTAGCAGCGCCCAAGCGGGACTCCATCCCAATCTCGTCATAGCCTGCCGGACGTAGCGTGACAAGATTGGGAGTGGCGAGGCTGTGAAGGAGGAGGGCAGAAGGAGCTGCTCGACGGCACCCTGGTCACCACCTCCAGGACCAGCAAGAAGCCCCAGCTCGAGCGACAATGGAGTCATCCACCAAAGCTCAGCTGGAAGACTGCTGGAGGAGGCGAAGGCACCAGGAGAGTAGCCCCTCCCCGGCAACCAGGAGGCTGGTGATGATGGTGCCAGGAAGGGGGAAGAATGGGAAGACGAGGCAGTAGGTCGCCAGTATGAGACGAGCGCGGCGGTGCGATCGTACTCCGACCTGTCGCCCTGCCTCCCGCCTTCTCCATCTTCCCTGGCTTCATCTTCATCAACACCTCCCCAGGAAAACGCCGGCCTCGTGGTCTGGCGCTCCTTCCGAAGATATGGTGTGCGACCAAGATGGCCAAGGTGTTCGGAGCATGCCGCGCCCCACCTTGGCAGGCAGGAAGGCACCCTCCTCATCAACATCAACCCCGGCTCCAAGGAGAGGGGCAGTACTCGTATTTCTAATGATCCCAAGCCTTTCGCCTTGGACTTGGACCAGACTCACTCCCCGAGTGCCAGCACTATTTCTTGGCATCATCGGCTTCAATCTAAGGCACGGGCCCCGGCCCCGAGCTCTCCCTTCAAGCATACTGAAGACGAAGCAAGGCGGAGGAAGAGAGGGATATGGATGAATGCCTTCGCTCCTCCCCTGCTCCTCCTTGTATAAGCGAGCTGGGGGCTGGAGGCTGATTCCGCAACAGGTAATCACCCCCCTTCCACCAATCCCAGAAGACCGGGCCTCTTCTTTGACGCCCCTCCGCACCACGCACCTATGTTACCTACTCCACTTGATGCATGCATCATACGTGGCTGAGGATAAGGGCGTGGTGGGAAGAGTGAATTGGCAGTTACCGGCCCATGCATTAAAGTCATTCACGGGCCATTATAAGAAAGGTCCCACCACCATTGGCGTTATGCGACGGGCGGAAAAACTGGAAGCCGGCCCGGACTCAAGATAGTGAAGAAACAAATAAGATCTCAAGAGGCGAAGCTACCTCAACACTCCTGCCTGTGCACTAATTAGGGCCTGCCCTGACAACACCTAGCGGGGCGATCGTGCCAGGCCTGGGGGTTTCTTTCGGTGCTATAGACCCTGGGTCTGTTGCCCAGACTATGCACATGCACGACAGAAAGTTCATAACACCATGATCAACTCAAGCAAGATGGATCGACTCCCTTAAGGGACCCAAGCATAGATCAATAAGACCAAGACTACACAGAGGGGAAAGACACTACTAAGGGAAAAACCTCCCCTGCCGGGTAGGCAAGCCTGGCAGAGGCAAGGTTATCCCTGGAAGCGAGCCTCCCCGAATCGTCCCGATAGGCCTGTCGGGACCAGCAAAGACCAACCACTCCATCTCACTACCTCATCACGACGTACTCATCGATCAGTGCGGTGTCAAGCTCCAAGGTGAGTAGGTGGCTGCTATATGCCACATGGCAGCCACCTTCTACAGAAAATACCTACAAGCAACACCCGTCTTGCGACGTGTCAAGCGAGCAGGCGCCAAGCTGGCGAGTCAGCCCGGCAGGGCCTGCCGGGCAAGCCATGATGTGACATTAAGCGGTGCATTTAATGCACTCTGTCAGCCTGCAGAGTTAGGTATGATAGCACTCTTCGCTATCTAATCAATGCGTACACTACAAAAAAAAGACACATCCGTGACATTTTGGGCCGAACAATTTTTTTTCCTGTCATACATATGACACTTCTATGACGATAATTGTGAAAAAACCTGGTATCATCATAGATGTGGAGGGCTCCTACTTCTATGACAAAAAATCATGACAGAAAATGGGCTTTTCGTCTTGGGTGGGCCGGAGACGCAGCTGCATGACATTCTTTGGGCCGTCCATGACGGAAAAAACCGTGGTAGAAGCAAGGGGCAGGATAATTTCGGGGAGTTGCCGGTTACGGTGGGAGGTCGGGGGCCGAGCGATGCGCGTTTCTCTCATACATGTACGCGCGTGTGTGCGAGGCATTGGCTCTAACTAAACACGAGCGAGGCGTTGGGCTCTAACTGAACCCGGGCGATTGCACTGCAGGCTACATGTTACTGAACCCGAGCGATCGATCGATGGCTGTTAACTAAACCCGATGGAGCTATTCCTTCGCTAATGCTGCTAACTGAAGCCCATCGATTGGATGAATAGTGAGCGTTGCGGGGGGGGGGGGGGGTTGGATGAACAGTGAGCGGTGGCGGTGCCTCTGGATGAACAGGATCCCGTGGTGTGGAGGGCTGGATGAACAGTAGACAGTGGAGGGGTGGCCGTGGAGGGGTGGTTGAACAGGACCCCGTGGTGTGGAGGGCTGGATGAACAGTAGACGGTGGAGGGGTGCCCGTGGAGGGGTCGTTGAACAGTAGCCGATGGAGTAGCGCGCGGTGGAGGCTGGATGAACAGGAGCCCGTGGAGGCTGGAGGAGGTCGACGGTAGCCCGTGGAGGCTGGAGGAGGTCGACAGTGGAGATGAACAGTATCTCGTGGAGTCCCGTTTTGCGGTACGCCACACCCCTCCCGATGAACAGGACCCCCGTTTCGACCGTAGGAGGTCCGTTTTGCGGTACGCCACACCCCTCCCGATCAACAAGACCCCCGTTTCGACCATAGGAGGTCCGTTTCGTCCGTTTTGCGGTACGCCACACCCCTCCTGATCAACAGGACCCCCGTTTCGACCGTAGGAGGTCCGTTTCGTCCGTTTTGCGGTACACCACACCCCTTCCGATCAATAGGACCCTGTTCCGAACATGGCTGGTCGAACACAAGGCCGTTTCCTCCATTCTGCGGTACGCCAGGCCTCATTTCCATCGCCTGTTCCGTCTAAGCCCTCCCGATGAACACGACCATGCATTCTGTTCTGACCCAGTCGGTTGGCTCCCCATGAACACGACGACGATGATGTTTCTCCGTTCCGACCCAGCGATGTACGTATGCGCGAGTAGGCGTTCGAGACCCTGCCCGTATGTACGTACATGGCCGTATTTTCTTTCTTGCACCCTCGCCGCTGTACGTACGTGTACATGCTACATGCGCGCCTCTACATCGACCAGTATGTACGTACACGTTCGCGACCAGAATGATAATGCTATGTACGCCTCGACCAGGTGGGTCCCCACTGTCAGACACTTCCTTGCCTGCGAAGATGTAGCAGGTGGGTCCCAGCAGTCAGGGGGGTGATTTTTTTCCCGGACGCACTTCCTTGCGTGCGAAGATGTAGCTGGTGGGTCCCAGCAGTCAGGCGGCGAATCGTTTTTTTTTGCCTGGACGCACTTCCTTGTGTGCGAAGATGTAGTTGGTGGGTCCCAGGAGTCAGGGGGGCGAATCGTTTTTTTGCCTGGACACACTTCCTTGTGTGCGAAGGTGTAGCTGGTGGGTCCCAGCAGTCAGGGGGGAAATGTTTTTTCACGAAATATGGTGGCCCGTCGGGTGGGTCCCCGCTGTCAGGTGGAGGAATAATTATTTTGCGCATAATAAAGAGGCACTTCCTTGCTGCGGCCGTGGACCCAGCTATCAGCCTCTCCACGTACAGTCAACATCCGATGGAAGTCGTTCCTTGACCACGTTGACCACGCTACACCGAGAGCACCGGGGTGGTGGACGACGGCGAGCCCTAGGAAGGGGACGACGTGGAGCCGGGGAAGACGCGGTAGTGGATGCCCACGCGTAGAGGAGTACGAGGGTTCACTAGTTCGCTGCGGTGTGAGGCTGCCATCACCGCAGAATAACAGGGGTGTGGGTGAGTAGAGGGATGGCCTGGCCAACGGTGGGAGTAGTAGCGGGCGGTGAGGCCTCCGCCGTATCGCAGACGGCCACGGGAGGCAGGAGCACGAGGCACGACCGGTGCTGGTTTGGGCGGCTGGAGCAAGAAGACCAGAGGTTGAAGAAGCACTACGGCTGTTGGATGAACATCGTATGGTCACTTGAGCTAGAATCGTGCATATTGACTAACTTGACAAAGCCCTCCGTCCCCGTCAACTTAGTAGGCCCACAAGTCAGCCTGCCACTATACTGGGTCCCAGCTAATAGGGGGAGTATTCATTTTTTTGTGCATAATAAGGAGGCACTTCCTTGCGTGCGAAGATATAGCGTATGGGTCCAAGCTGTCAACGGCGATAACGTTTTTTTCGCGAAATACAGAGGCCCTTTCGGTGGTCCCTGATGTTAGCTGGAGGAATCATTATTTTGCGCGTAATAAGGAGGCATTTCCTTGCGTGCGGCTGTGGACCCAGCTGTTGGCCTCTCCACGTATAGTCCACTTCAGATGCATGTCGGTCGTTGACCACGTTGACCAGGCCGCGCCGAGAGCACCAGGGCGGTGGACGACGGCGAGGCCTAGGAAGGGAACGACAGGGAGACAGGGAAGACTCTGCAGTTGTTTCCCACGCGAAGGGGAGTACGACTGTACGCAGGTTTACTGGTTCATCTGCCGTCGCCGGAAAATAACAACAGGTGTGAGTGAGTAGAGGGATGGCTAGGCTAGCGATGGGAGTACGGCGGGGAAGTGAGGCCTGTGCGGCAGCACAGCCGGCCGCGGGGAGGAGGGAGCAGGCAGTCCCGCCGACGCTTGTTTGAGCGGCTAGAGCAGGAAGAGCAGAGATTGAAGAAGCACGACGGCCGTTGGATGGACATCCAACAGTCACTGCTTGCGCGTCAACCCTTTTTTAGGAAAGCCTCAAATCTGTGGAAAACAGCATACATCCCATCTGCCATTATTTCTAATAATTTACAGCCCATTTGCTAATTCTTAAGGTTTTTTTGGAGCCCATATTATTTTTGTTGGCATTACAGCCCATATTGTGGCCACGGTTAAAAAATTATACGAAATTTTGCATATTTCGGCGCGGTCCGAACTGTTTTTAATCCCGAAATTTCGACTCACATTCAAACTGATTTTAAAAATAAATGTATATCAATATAAAATCCAACAAATTCTCCACGCATAAAAATTAATGTAATTTAAAATCTCGAAATGAAAAAAAGATATTTGAAACTAATTGCCGGTTTGATGTGTTTTAAAAATGTACAACCCATTTCTCATTACAGATAGGCCATTTTCTCGGCCAGCCGAATGAAGCTCTCCTCGTCTTGAAAGATTTGCAGCCCAACAGGCCTGACAAAGCGACTTACTTGGCAAATCACAAAAAAACTGGGCTGTGGCCGTGGACCCAGCTGTCAGCCTCTCCACGTACAGTACTCTTCTGATGGAAGTCGGTCGTTGACCACATTGACCACGCCGCGCCGAGAGCACCAAGGCGGTGGACGACGGCGAGGCCTAGGAAGGGGACGACGCGGAGCCGGGGAAGACGCGGCAGTGGATGCCCACGCGGAGAGGAGTACGAGGGTTCACTGGTTCGGCTGCGGCGTGAGGCTGCCGTCGCCGCAGAATAACAGGGGGTGTGGGTGAGTAGAGGGATACCCTGGGCCAGCGGTGGGAGTAGTAGGGGGCGGTGAGGCCTCCGCGGCATCACAGCCGGCCACGAGAGGCAGGAGCACGCGGCACGACCGGCGCTGCTTTGGGCGGCTGGAGCAAGAAGACCAGAGGTTGAAGAAGCACTATGGCCGTTGGATGGACATCGTACGGTCACTGGAGCTAGAATCGTTCATATTGACTAAGTTGACAAAGCCCTCCGTCCTCGTCAACTTAGTAGGCCCACAAGTCAGCCACCCACTATGGTGGGTCCCAGCTAGCAGGGGGTATTCATTTTTTGGTGCGTAATAAGGAGGCACTTCCTTGCGTGCGAAGATATAGCTGGTGGGTCCGACCTGTCAGCGGGGGGAACATTTTTTTTGCGAAATACAGAAGCCCTTCCCACGTACAGTGCACGTACAGTGCGTAATAAGGAGGAACTTTCCTTGCGTGCGACCATGGACCTCGTGGGTCCCAGCCGTCAGGCTCTCCACGTACAGTCCTCTTCCAATGACTCTCATATGTTGACCACACCGCGCCGAGCGCACCGAGGTGGTGGACGACGGCGAGGCCCCAGACTGGAATGACCCGGAATGGGGAAGACGCGACAGTGGAGTCGCAGATGGAGAGGAGTGGGAAACTTGACTGGTTCGGGTGCGGGGTAGGCCTACACTCGACAGAGAATAACAGGAGGTGCGGAGTGGAGGGATGGCCTGGCCGTCGGCGGGGTAGCGTTTCGCTGAGGAGCGCAAAACAACACCGCTGGACGCCGAAGGCTGGAGCAGGCGGTTCCGGCAGCACTGGGGGAAGAAGATGAGAGATTGAAAAAGAATGCCAGCTGTTGGATGTAAATCCAACGCCTTCTTAGGCTTCGACCTACTGGCCCACATGTCAGCCAGTCCATTTGTTTTTTAGTCCATTTGGTGGGCTGGGTGAAACAATGATGTAGCATCTATGCAGCCCGTTTAAATCCCATTTGCATTTTTCTCGAAATCCGCGGACTTGCTGGGCTGGGTGAAAATATCATGTTGGGCTAGACGGAGAAATGTTATAAAAACATAAACACATGATTGCACGTCAGTAAAATCTTTGCAAGCTTATGTACGCAATCACTAGGAGTTAACTTGGCAAGTTATATATAAACAATTATTATTATTATTTTGTAAGAACTTTCAACTTACGAAATAAAATATCATTTTAATTTGATGAGTTAATAGTACGTGGGGTATTATTATTTTTAGGCTAGACGTGGGACAGTTGAGTTGGTTCTAGGGGAAAGTACTGGGAGAAAACTCAGTTTACATCGAAAAAGAAAGTGGGAGAAAATTCGAGACCTACTGGGTCCACCTGAGGAGAGGAATATGTTGGGAGGAAGGAGATTCAAAGCACGGCAGCCGAGTGAACTAGTTTTTTTACGGACAAGTGAACTAGTTTACATACATAAGCAAATAGCCACTAAAAAAGCAATCAGGTTAATGGGTTCTTAAAAGAAATATTTCGGACAAAACAGATAATTACGACACATAGGCTAATGCATGAAACACTCAGATGATAAAGGTGCTTATAAACAGATAAAGTACAACATCTAGACCTTCCTGGCATGCTTGATCATGACGCTGCGGCTGTCCGTGTACTCGTCGGTTACGGGAAGCAGACACGCCCTCATGTCCAAGATCTGCCTGTACATGTCGTAGCATGCGTATGCGTCCTTGGCCGCATAGGTTATGTAGGCTAGATTCAGAGGTACCTCCCACGTGTTCAGGTCATCTTCTTTCATGTTGGCGTATCAGGGGTCGATGATGGTCTCAGCGAGGTCAACCACGGAGTCCTTCTCCTGCCCGTTGCTGATGATCTTGTATTGCTTCTGGATGTCGACAAGCTTGTTGCACCAGATGGCCGAATCGTCGCGTTCTTCCTTCTCTCCACCGTAGCGAAGGTGCAGTCGGCGCTGCCGATGAAACGGGCGAATGCTCCAGAACCTGGTGCAGCCATAGGACTGAGGCGAGGCAGAGCTTCACCGAGTCCGTATCGTTGGTGTACATCACATTCAACTTGGTGCAGCCATAGGACTGAACGGCGAACTCAAAGGGGAACTCCTTGCTGAAGTCCATATCCAGGAGGCTCACCCCTCGGATCGCCATTGGAGTCTCTTCGAGTGAACGAGTGTGTAGGCGGCGGCAGCAGTTCGTTTTTCAGCTCTTGGGGAACTGGATTCAACAGTAAGCTGAGTGTGTACAGGCGACAACAGTTACTACCCCTCCCTCGTCCGCTGCACGCCCGGCAGAAGATGCACCCTCGGCGCATTCAAACGCCTCCATTAAGAAACCTACTCCGGCCACACGTCGGTTCATGAGCGGGTCTGTATTGGTACTGTAATAACAGGAGTTAGTGGTCACTTTACTTAAATTTAATTAGCTTTAATAGAAATTTATACTTAAAACAAGTAATGCATTCGCTCGTTCTATCAGTGCCACAGGATCAACATGCACAACAATTAGAATTATTATTCTCAGGACGCACACGATCAGCACATTTGTCGCACTTTCACAAAGATAATACTACCAAGTTTGAACTGTTTGTTATGGTTGTTGTCCTCTGCATCATCATGCCGTGTTTCCCAGCTTGCAAGATTCAGAACCAACAAATAAGATCCAAATAATAAGTACAACAAAGATGCCTACACATCTCATTGATTCCCAGCTTGCAAGATTCAGAACCAACAAATAAGATCCAAATAAAAGTACAACAAAGATGCCTACACATCTCATTGATTCCCAGCTTGCAAGATTCAGAACCAACAAATAAGATTCAAATAATAAGTACAACAAAGATGCCTACACATCTCACTGATTCCCAGCTTGCAAGATTCAGAACCAACCCATTAGAGCCTTTTGATAAAGTGAATATCGGGATTAAATCCATCTTGGCTAGCCATGTCATACAATTGAAGAACTTGGCGAATGCTCTTGACCGTCACAACATCTGTAGTTGAGTATTCCTGTTTGCACATTGCACAAACAAGGAGACAGGAGAGCATGATTTCGCTTTAATAGCGGCCTCCTTGAACTCAACCTCCAGCTCTACTTGGATGAGGTCTGCCTGGAGTTCCATGATTCAATTCATGCGCCTTTTTCTGCAGTTCACCTGAAATGAAGCAAAGATTGCATCATTCAGCTAGCAAGAAGTACTTGCTCTTGTGAGCTGGCAGGTTCTTCTTTAGTAGTTGCACTAAAATTGAGGAACATTAAGGTTGGCTGTCCGGCTCATGTAAGGTGCAACTATAATTTTCTTATCCTTTTGTGCAGTTCCACTAAAATAAAGTGCCATTGTGGTGACAGTGACGGCTCCATCTTGCAAAGGCTAATAAAATGTTGCACGAGATTACCAGCAGAACTTGACGGAGATTTTGGAAACTCCAATCACCATTTTGTGCAGTTCCACCAAAATTGAGAGATGTTGCCCACGTGACATTTTAGTTGAACTGCACAAGACACTCATTCCAAAAAAAGTGTTTTGTGCAGTTCACCAAAAGGTCACAATAGCAACAAGGTGAAATGGATATCCCTATCTGCACAAAATGATAGAAAATAAACAGTTGTTGGTCAATAAGAATATACGAAACATATACAAAATGAAAAGAAGCATCTTAATTATGTTCATGGCAATCACGCAAGGACAGCAGAAATTTTAAAACGTCAGTAATGCTTCATGTTACCAGAAGTATTACGATCAACAATGAGATTCCTCAAATATGGGATTACTTTAATGGTGGCATTGCTTGTTTACCAGACACAGTAAATCAACAGCAGCTAAAGAGTTGGTTTAAGGGCATGGGACCGTTTGGACACCAGGACACTCAGCAGCATAAAGGAGCAACTTACTTATCATACTGGGGAAAACAGCAGGAGTGTCATTTGTAACACAGTTTAATTGCATCTTATCACTAGAGGCATTAGATTAACAATAACACTGGTTAGACATGTCCCTAAGGTAACAGTGTGGTCGCTTCATTTTACATGCGCCCTTACATTAACAACAACAAAAGGTTGGTATAAGGACATGCGACAGTGGACACATCAGCACAATGTACCTACAAGGAGGCATAAAGTGGTGATGCCGAGCTTGTTCACGCTATGTGAGGGCAGCAAACCTAATCCTGGAGACCTTGTACTATGTGAGGGCAGCAAATCTAATCCTAGAGACCTTTTACTATGTGAGGGCAACAAATCTAATCCTGGAGACCTTTTACTATGTGAGGGCAGCAAATCTAATCCTGGAGACCTTTTACTATGTGAGGGCAGCAAATCTAATCCTGAGACCTTTTACTATGTGAGTGCAGCAAATCTAATCCTGAGACCTTTTACTATGTGAGGGCAGCAATTCTAATCCTAGAGGCCTTTTACTATGTGAGGGCAGCAAATCTAATCCTGGACATACTCTGTTGACTTGTCCACCAGCCGCCACTTTCTATCCTTTTTTCAACCAATAATAGATCTGTTCTTGATCCAGTTTGTACTGCGTTTTCCCATTATTTCCCTTTTCAACCAAGAGACCGGTTGGGTATCCGGTCTCTACTACTTTCACCATATTATTTCCTCTTTGAATCAAGTCCTAGATTCATGCTACAACTTTCCCCCTTTCTTCGTTGTTTGAAAAAAGCCCTAGATTCGAATGCATGAAGTAGCTTTACCTCTAATAATACTAAAAATTTAGGTGGCTTTGGAAGAGCTGATGATAGTAGAAAAAGATGCACATGCAGACACGTGGGGAGCTGGGGCAGTAGAGCAAGGCCACTTTCGAAGAACTTGTACCTGAGGGTCGCCGAGATGTCGGCGGCGGCAGGTCAGATCTGCGGACAATACGGCAGGGAGGAAGAAGGGTCGGAGGACCTCCCGAGCCGGCGCTGTGTCGGAGAGAACGGCACGAGCAGAGGATCGGGCCCCTCAGGCAGCTGTGGGTTTCCTCCCTCGGTGGCGATGACCGCGTGAACGATGCACCCTTTAGTCCTCTACACACACCGGCCGAAGGGATCCAGCCGGATCTGTGTCCAGCGGTGATCAGAGAGAAAATGTCGCTACCGCTGTCTTGTTTATATCTGGAGAGGATGAGAGAATGAAGAGAGCAACCCTAGTAAAGCAAGCGCTCAGGCCCCTGCGTCCATATATAGTGGGGTGATTATCTTTTTTCTCTCCACAACAAGCGTTTCAATTTGTGTACGTGGCATTAAAGAAAAGAAACTCTCTATTTAAGGTGACTACTCTACGACTCCTACTTACTACTACAGTGCTACCTCCGTCCTGGTTTATAGGTCCCTTTTATAGTTTCTGCCAAATTTTGACTAAAGATTTAACTAACAAAATGTTAATGCATGTCAAGAAAAATTATCTCATTGGATTCGTGTTTGAACATAGTTTTGAAAAATATAATGTTTGGTGACATGCGTGAACATTTTCTTAGTTTAATCTATGGTCAAAATTTGGCACGAAATACAATGGGGACTAATAAACCCGGACAGAGGTAGTATTGTTCACTTGTGCTCCCCGCCCCTCCATTCATTGAACAACCCCACGGATGAATAAACATATAGTAAGTATTGTATTTATATAAAACGAACAAGCTCGAACTATTTTCGCATAGTTAAAAGTTGAGGGCGGGGCTTTTCCCGAGCAGTACGCGCGGCAGTTTTCGGGTAGGCGGTTTGATATAGAGGCGAGGAGGGTGAGCGAGTGGGGCTCTGCAATTTGACAGTGCGTTATTGTTGGAAAGACTTGTGATATGACCACTCACTATAGTCATGAATTACTGGCGCTCTGACCGGGGTCATGCCCCCCTTCTGTTCCGCGCTCTAATCTGGTGCATGACACGTCGACCTGGATGCTGGCTCTCCCACATGTCGGAGTAGTAAGAAGGAGCAAAGAATGATGCGGTATATACTAGTACTATACTACTACTCAGGTCGGAGGAGTGCGAACCACGGTAGCCCAGTGAACCAGCAGTGCGAACCACGGTAGCCGAGTGAACCAGCAGTAGAAAACAATGTGGTGATATGGCCATAAAAAACAATGTGCTACGGTCCACACTCTAGCATGTACAGTAACACTCCTCTTTGTTTGGATCCCTGAGTTAGAGCTAGTTTGGGTTGAAATAGCCTCAAATTATCGAAACAAGAGGGGTTAGTTTGAGCTAGTTTGCTCTAACCTAGCTAAAAAAACTAGCCCAGTGGAGAGGTTCTAATTGGGTTAGTTATCCTCGGGCCCACTAAAAGAGAACTAAAAAAATCTCACCTGCCCGCACGAGATCGCTCCCCCCCTCTCGCATGACTCCTCTCTGTTCCCCATAGGGCCGCCCGCCCAAGCGCCGCTCGCCCTCTCTCTCCTCCGGCCGCCCTCTCCTTCCGGCCTCCGCGGCCCTACTCCGGCCGCCCTCTCCATTCGACCTTCGAAGGTCGCCCCGCTCCCCCTTCACCAGTCGTTTTTCTCCCTCTGTCGTGCGTGGCGGCGGCGCATCTACCAGGGATGTCGCGAGAGGGGTGAGTTTGTTCGTTCCTTCTCTGTCTCACGGCCATATCACTGATCTTGCTTGCTCTAGCGCTAATTCTGATTTGGAAAAGTAGATCCTGATCAAACTTGCTATAGATTTGTGGTGCACGCATGGAATTGTTTGATGCTGCTTGAGGAGGTAATAAATCTTTCTAGAGACCCAAAGATTCAGGTCACCTTTCTAGGTATTTCAATTTCAGGCTTGCATTATTTGTAGAGGCCCAAAGATTCAGTTCACCTTTCTAGGCATTTCAGTTTCAGGCTTGCAGTACTTCTAGAGGCCCAAAGATTCAGTTCACCTTTCAAGGTATTTTAGTTTCAGGCTTGCATTATTTCTAGAGGCCCAAAGATTCAGTTCACCTTTCTAGGTGTTTCAGTTTCAGACTTGCATTATTTCTAGAGGCCCAAAGATTCAGTTCACCTTTCTAGGTATTTTAGTTACAGGTTTGCATTATTTCTAGAGGCCCAAAGATTAAGTTCCCAGTCGGCGGCAAGCGGCCATGCTACCCATGCCGGTGTCGACCTCAACTCGCAAGGGCCAACGTCGGAGGGGTTCCTGGGGATTGGGCTCTACAAAGCCTTCCTCCAGAGCGACGATGGCGAGCTCCTCCCTCGGCGCGTGAGGGGCTCCAGGCTCCCTCCCTATCATGAATGACTTCCGTGATGAGTTAGCTCATTCTTTGTTTCATGAAGTGTTTTTTTATTTTGTGAAGCTTGATTCACGACTTGTATGTTTAAG
This sequence comes from Triticum aestivum, assembly GCF_018294505.1. Lineage (NCBI taxonomy): Eukaryota > Viridiplantae > Streptophyta > Magnoliopsida > Poales > Poaceae > Triticum > Triticum aestivum. The sequence goes on along the minus strand of NC_057804.1, from coordinate 218,132,926 downwards.
TGGGATATCTCATTTGTATGGACAAAGTAAAAATTATCATGTTTTGCATGCTTGATTTGTATAGATGGTTTGTTTATGTCAATTGTGAGCGGGAGGGGGCCACAGAAGAGCCGGCCACACCAAGAGGGTTCTTGGATCCAAGGGACTTATTTTAGTCTGACTAAAAATAGGGTCCAAAGTAGTCAAATGATTGAGATAGAGCATTTATTGTCAATCTAACCCTGCCATCCATACACCTCTTTGGTTTAGAGTTAGTTCAGGGTTAGAATCTAACTCTAACCTCTAACTGAGTTAGAGTTCTCCTCGTCTCGGTTCATCGCCATCATACTTTCCCCATTCCTGTGTTTTCAGTATCCTGCGAATCAAAGAGGCCCTTTTTTGCGGGAAAAATCAAAGAGGCCCTTAGACTGGTTTAGGTCCGGTCATTTTTTATAAACGTGTTATGTCCAAAATTTAATGAACGTGCTCCGGTTTCCACGAAAATAATCCGGTTTCATGTAGTAATTCATTCATTTATTTATTCTTCTGCGGGGGTTTGCATGTAATTCGTGAGGTCTGAAATGTAAAGTACCCCGGCATATGCTCCGAGTCGTGCATGCACTACGACCCAGATGCTCTATGTCCCACATGTCGGCGAATGGGAGCACGTGGAAATAGCCTAGGAGTACATATAGGAGGATAAATGCATGAAGAAATATGTACTGTGAAGCATAGCCACAGTTCGAAAAGGAGACCTAAAGTGATGAAAGCTATAGGTCGCATGCACCCAACTAGTGGTACTAGACATACGACTAATTTTTCCCTCAAAAAAAGAGGCACGAGTGCTCAGTACTCCTATTCTATAAACACGAGTCCCATCTGACAACAGCATCCGTGCTACAGCTAGCCCTCCTCCCTCATTTCTCTCTTCTAACTCTAAACTCGGCTGACGCCCGGTGGGTGGGGTGGGTTTGCTCAACTGCGGCCCACCTCATAGTGGAAACGTTACGTCTGGAATAAAAAATGCCATATACTCCCTCCGTTCATAAATATAATCCTTTTTAGATACTAGTTGAAATGGAATACAACATACAGATGTATGTAGACATAGTTTAGAGTGTAGATTCACTCATTTTGCTCCGTATGTAGTAGTCACTTGCGGGAATCTTTAGAAAGACTTATATTTGGGAACGGTGGGAGTACTATACTAATAAAACATTAAGGCCACGAGGTGATGCAGTGATGGTTACAGGAGGCAAGAAGAAGAGATGCATCCATCGACGACGTCCACCTCCTCGACTCAGGGCGCCGGCCCACCGAATGGCGCCTAAGTAGCAGTGGCTTTCGTGGCCAGGTCGACGCTCTTCTGAACAATGGCGTCCAAAGATTCCAGCCACTAGAAGAAGGCCAACGTCTTTCTGTCCTCGCTTGCCTTGTAGTGGCCTATGTAGACAATTTCCTCGTAGACGTGGATGTGCAAGTCGACGGTTTCTTGCATGGCGAGGTGCCGCGCGGCGAGCGCGACCTCGAGGTGCACATTCTTCGCCGCGACCTCCGGTACCTGCAGGGCCACTAGGGCTCGAAAGAGTTCGTCACCATGTAGGCCGATGAGGGTGGCAGGAAATGAGGAGCCTGGGCGCGTGGGCTGGAGCAGTACGGTAAGGTCGTCTGCGCGCTTCTTGATGGCGGTGAACTTGCGGATGGAGTTGACCATCATGTCGTCCATGCGAGTGGCGAAGCCGACATCGGCGAGGGCTACGATGCCTGCTATCGCCAGCACCGTCTGGAAACGCTGCGCGGTGCGGGGCCGCAGGTCGGTGCCTTGGATGATTTGGCACAGCCGACTGCGCTCGCGTCCATCACCTCCATAGGTGCTTGTGGCTTCTGGTCACTTGGTCTTGGATTGGAGTGAGCAGTGTTGCGCAGAGACTTGGTAGTAGATGGATTGGAGTGGTGGGGCGCCTTTATTATATGAGAGTCCAAACTCTGTTGCATTCACATCGTGCTGGCTCTATTCTGCTTCTCCAATTAATTCCCTCTGCATGTAATTGAGGATGTACCATTGACCGTTCAACATCTCGGGAGCCGCTACCCTCTTCCTCCTTGGCATTCAAGCACCTATGGACCCGTCGACGACGAGGTGCCTATGGTGACTTCGTAAATTTCAAGATGATAGTGCCGTGCATGTGTGCGTTCATAGGGGTGAGCGTATGCGCGTGTATATGAGCACTTGCGTCTGTACTGTGTCAAAAAAACGTAAATGCGTGTCAAAAAGAGACTAGTCAGTATACTCAATATTGTGCACCTCGGAGAGGAAAACGATAGAACTAGTACGTATTTATTTACGGTGCAGATTCACTCATTTTGCTCCATATGTACTCCGTCTCGGTGTAGTCTAGTCACTTGTTGAAATCTCTAGAAGGGCAAATACTCCCTTCTGGTTTACAGGGCTACACTAGCAAGTAGTTGTACGTACTAGTACAATAGTGGGCTCACATAGCAATTTTGTCTCATGCAAGAGCCTGGCTATATGCCTGCTCCAATAACTGCAACATCCGGTTTGTGCTTGGCTCTTCGCCTCTTCGAGAAGACGAACAATGATGTTACTACTACTGCTTCTACAGTGTTGAATCCACTGCTGCATGTCCGTACCGCAAGCGGGACGGATAGCTTGTTATAGAAGTACTACTAAGCAAAAGCCTGTCCTCGTTTGCGAGAAACCGCGCGCATGGGCGAGGGAGAAGGCATGTAGTAAAATCAAGCTTCTCCTCGTTGTACGAGTTGATGCGACACATCATAGCACTGGCCCCACATGCTGGCCTCTAAACTTGGCTGAAAGACCCGCAGTGTACAATATATTTGCTGCAACCTCTAACATTTACCCACCACAAATTAAAATATATGTGGCCGCATGCATCGTTCTGATGCAGAGGCCGGGGAGTCCCCCCTTTTTGAAAAAAACAAATTAAAATATATATTCCTGTCTTGACTAGATGAGTGTGCAAACTACAGTCACGAGGGTGACAGGTAGGGCCAGAAGACTATTTTAATTTTTTCTAAAAACTTCAAGACAGCCACATAGCATGGAGCCGACCCCAACGATTTTGAGCTTACAGGCATGGTAGACGCTATCCTAGACTACTCTACACATGAAACTGCCACACGAGCGTCCGGGCTACGGTTGGCTCTTCGCCTCTTCGGGAAGTCAAACAATGATGGATTACTACTGCACTGGAGGAGTACTACAGTACGCTTCTGGCCATCTGACACCGAGTGAACTGCTGCATGTCCACCACATGCGGAAGGGAGAGCATGTAGCGAAAGCTTCTCCTAGTCTTGCCAGCCACCATGCTCATGGGCGAGGGAGGGACGCTCCTGCCTTTGCGTGTATGATAGGTGGTCCCGACAGGTGTGTGGCCAACCTGTCATACAACCAAAGGTAGGTGCAGTTAAGTCCGCGAGGGAGAGGATAATCAAACTTATCGATGATGTACAAGTTGACGCGACACATCAAAGCACTGCACTCGATATATTTCAATAATTTGCGTTTACCGATGCATTAATTACAACACATGCCTGCATGCCGTGACTCTTCTTTTGATACTTGCCTGTGTTCATTTAATGCACCTTGAAGTAGTACTCCCTCCGTTCCTAAATTATAAGTCTTTGTAGGGATTCCATTATGAATTACATATGGATGTATATAGATGCATTTTAAGTGTGGATTCATTCATTTTGCTCCGTATGTAGTCCACCTAGTGAAATATCTATAAAGACTTACATTTAGGAACGGAGGGAGTATAAAATATGTGATGGTAAAGCTTTGTAATACCCCGGCCCAGTCGAGAGATGGTTGTGCATGAGGAGGGCGAGATCATGCAGACCGAACAGGAACATGACCCGACGATGGAGCTCTGTAAGGTCTCGATGGACCTCACCATGCTCCACTGCCCCTTGTGCCTCTACCCCTTGGCGCCTCCAGTGTATGAGGTTCGAATACACCTCGTCCGTTCGGCTGATTGAGCAAGGTGCAGGTTTCTTGATTGATGTGCTGTTCGATTGATTTCTGCAGTGCAAGGGAGGGCACCTGGCCTGCGCGGACTGCCGCGTCGAGCACCCCAGGAACCAGCGGCAGTGCTAGAAGTGCGAGCGCGGTGGTGGCTTCGACGTGCGGACCACGACGGTGGACTCCGTCCTTTCATCGGCGAGGGTGGAGTGCCCGCACAAAGGCTGTGGGCTCTACGTCACTTACCACAAGCTCGCCGATCACCAGAGCGTGTGTCCGCTCGCGCCCTGCAAATGCCCCATGTCCGTCTGCGGCTACGAAGGCCCGCCGCCGATGCTCTACCACCACATCAGCACCGCGCATCCCATGCCCATGCACAGGATCTAGTACGGCAAGGTGCTCCAGCTACAAGTGCCACTGTCGGAGCCACGACTCTTGCTGTTCGCGGAGGAAGACCGTCGCGCGTTTTTCTTGGTCGGTGGTGTGCTCGACATTGGCGGGCCTATCACCGTGTCGGTCGTCTGCATCAGAGCGGGGGCATCCCCACTGCTGCACTACATGGCCAAGCTGTGGGCGAACGGCTCGCCGGGGGAGCCCAAAGGCACGACTGACACCGTCAAGGTGGAAATGGAGGTGACAAGCAGCAAGGATCCCGGCGACGTCGACATGCAGGAGCCGGCCTTCTTGACAGTTCCGCCCAAGCTGCTGGCCGGGGCTAAGCTTGTGTCCCTCCACATTCAGATTGACAAGCTCACCTCCTAAATGTTTTGATAGTGCCTTCTGTTTATCTTAGTAATATGCTAATATAGGAATTACCTTGGTCTACTTTAGCTTAAGAAATGGTGGGTTTTGGTGGCGATGCAGCAATTACTTCGACATCAGATCAGTAATTTCCAACAGTCGAACGGACATTTTCTGTCTGTTGGATATAAAGTCCCTTTGGGTAAGAAGTACTACTTGTCATCAAAATGGATAAAAGGAGATGTATGTAGACGTATTTTAGTTCTAGATATGTCCATTTTTATCCATTTTGATGACAAGCACTCCCTCCGTTCCACAATACATGCCTTCCATTTGTCAAAATATAGATGTATCTAGACATGTTTTAATATATAGGTACATCCATGATAGAGCCAATCGGATGGTTGAGAACACTACAATTCGTAGCTACAGATGCATGTGTGACTCCCATTTGCAGAGGCCGGGGGTGATCATCCTCCTTTTCGAGAAAAAACAGACGCGTGTGTGAGAGGACGAATGCGTGCGTGCACCTCTTCTCTTCCTGTATAACGTACTACTAAACTCAGAGTACAAGTTTTTGTGGGTGGCACGATGGTGCGTGCGAGAATTCCCGAGAGATAGGTTTAATGCGTCTGAAGAAAGGACTAGCCTAGAGCTCGCCACGCGGCTATTCCTGTCGAACGCCCCATTAACTGTAAGATATGTATACGACGGTGCCAGTTATTGCACGTACACAACAGTACTCCCTCCTTTCCGGTTTGTAGGGCTTAATTCAAAAATCTCACCAACCAAGATGGTGAGTGGTGGAATATTTTTTTGTAGTTTGCAAAAGCACCTAATTAATGCTCTTGTTTTTCTCAAAAAGTTATGTTTATCAATGCATTAGTTGCAATGCATGCATGCATAAAGTACATGCATTGGTTAATTTTCTCTTAATACTTGCATGCAATGATTTAATGCACCTTGGAATCTGAACATGTGTTGTTGAACAACCAAATTGAGCCTTATAAAATGGAAAAACTAAAATTTTGAGATAAGCCCTATAAAACCGGAAAGGAGGGAGTAGAAAAAGAAGTACTCCATCCGGGAATAGTGCCGCACTTCGAAACTAGAACCGTCAATAAATTTTGAGCTTGCGTCTCGTCACATTCCAAATTACTCCACGCTATATTGAATTGCAAACCTGTTCACACCGATCACAACCTAAACGGTTTCCCACTTAGGAGCGTATTAGTACCACGCTATATTGAATTCCAAACCTGTTCACACCGATCACAACCTAAACGGTTTCCCACTTAGGAGCGTATTAGTACTCAGTTATAAATACTAGTATGCTAAGATGACTGCACATTCCTCCTCAACTCCTCATCCACAAAAACAAACAAGTCATTCAGCATCCTTCCCTTGCGTCTGCCATGGCCAGCGTGAGTTCTGGGTCGAGAGATTGCCACCAGGGAGAGGCGAGCATGGAAGCGGAAGCACGAGAGATGTCCCGCCTCACTGCGAGAGCAGCCAACATGTCCCGCCGCGCGGAAGTAGCAGCACAGAGGTCCCGCCGCACCGCTGAAGTAGCACGGAGGTCCCGCCGCGCTGTCGATGTAGCAGACTGGTCCGGCCACGCCGCGGAAGCAGCAGAGATGTCCCACCGTGCTACGAATGTTACAGGCGCATGCATGCGATCGTCGATAGCCAGATGGATCAGATCTCCGGCTTGGCGAGGTTGCAGGACAACATGAAAGCCTCATACGACAACTAAGGGATGGAAATGAGAGGCTCCAGGCCGAGTGCGACCTGCTGAGGGAGAAGATCGTCCCAAGTGCAGACCAGCAGGAGGAAACCAGTGCCTTGTTGAAGAGGACCAGCGTCATCGTCAAGAAACTTATGGACGAGAATGACATGCTCCGCAACGAGCACCAAAGGCTGGTGGAGGAATCCATGGATGTTCTCAAGCAGCGTCTTGAGGACACGAAAGAGCTCATCACCGCTCGCCGCAGAGACTAGTTCCCGCGGCCTGCAGCAACGCATCAAGAAAGTAGAGATCAGCGAGCCAGATCCTTGTCTTCCTTCTTCTTTTGCCCTTGTGTATTTCGGGCATAGCTGCATGTGGCTTTTCAATTTATCTTTCTAATTATGTAAGACAATTAGTCGTCCTTATCTTTCTGTGGAAGATCAATATTGCGAGGCTGGAATGAAGAAAACTCTTGTTGTGGCGACCCTGGCGTTGCTGTTCTTCTAGTTGCTGCTGGGCTTCCTTCAGTTTCCTGGTTTCTTTTGATGTAGTAATCGGTTTAGGATGTGGATTGTGTCGTTGGTTGTGAAATGTTGGGTTCTAGCGCGGATGTTTGGCCTTTGTTGGCCTCTTGGGATGTTGCGATTTAAATCTGGTAGCTTCTAGTCCTTCGTGTTAGGATGGAGTTGTGCTGAACTTCTTGTGAATTGTGGTGGTTTTCAGTAATGAAATCGGAAGGGGCAAGCCCTTCTTTGATCAAAAAAAAATTTTAATCGTCCTTATATATTCATCAGTCTTGCTATAAGTCGCAGTAGATGCTATATAGGTCCGTCGGATCTTACATCAAGATCCGTGCTTTCATATTTTCTTTTTTCTCTCTTAAATCTCAGTCGAGTGAGACATAGCCACGCCATTAAACAGAGGCTCGGGCGCCATTAACGGAGACCTTGGGAGAGAGGTGGATGGCAGATGGAGGTCAAAGGGCTCTCCTCCTGATAAGCATGCGCAGGGGTCTGATTGCATGCCTCTCGTACTCAAATAGCTACCCTGCATGGCGCCTCCTAGCTAATAAAAAATGGGGACGCGTGGCAGCACGTAAATGGTACTAGTAAGTAGAACGCCCACGGTTGCAATAATACTTGTTTTTCCGATTGTAACGTGACAGCACTTGTTCTAAAATGACTTTGTTGATTGTTAATGTGTGCGCCTTCGCAAATCGGACTGCTAATTTACCACAACATGTTGGTGCCATGTCATGGCACGAAGACAAGTTTCATTATTTTCATGCGTGTTTTGGATTTATAGGAATTAAAAAACTAAGTTTCTCAATGTTTCCAACCCAGCCACGACGCCCAGAATTTTGAATTTCATTCCCATTTCTTGCATGGAACCTAGAAATTCACCCGAGGACACAAATGTGATTTTTCAACCAACTTTGGTGCACGGGAGCATGTGCTTGTAGTTCAAATTTTAATTATGTGAATTAAATGACCAAAAACTCAATTAATGTGTAAATAAGGCCAAACGAAGCCGGAATAATTCCAAAATTTAATAGGGCACTCATGTAGTTCTATGTTGCCTTTGTAAATAAACTCAAGGGGGACAATGTATATCGTTTCTCACTCAAAGGTGGCACGTTCCCTCTCAGAACCATGAACCTTCTTGAGAGAAGCTTCGATTTGCAAGAAGCTTATACCAAAATCTGTTCCTATTCGGCCATTTCTTTTACCACAACATGGTAGTACCATGACATGACATCCATGCCAAGTTTCATGATTTTCAGACGTGTTTTGGATTTACAAGATTTTTAAAACCAAGTTTCTCAATGTTCTCGGCCGAGCCACGATGCCCAGATGTTTTAATTTTATTCTCATTTCTTGCATGGGACCTAGAAATTCACCCGAGGACACAAATGTGATTTTTCAACCAACTTTGGTGCACGAGAGCATGTGCTTGTAGTTCAAATTTGACTTATGCACATTGAATGACCACAAACTCAATTAATATATAAAAAACGACAAACGAACCCGGAATAATTCCAAAATTTAACAGGGCACTAATGTAGTTCTATGTTGCCTTTGTTAAGAAACTCAAGGGGGGGGGCAGCGTATATCGTTTCACACTCAAAGGTGGCATGTTCCCTCTTAGAACCACGAGCTTCCAAATCGGCCCAATTTTTTACCACAACATGTTAGTGCCATGACATGACACCATGCCAAGTTTCATGATTTCCAGCCGAGTTTTGTATTTACATGAATTTAAAATCTAAGTTTCTCGATGTTCTCGGCAGAGTCATGACGCCCAGATGTTTGAATTTCATTCTCATTTCTTCCATGGGACCTAGAAATTGAACCAAGGACACACATGTGATTTTTCAACCCACTTTGGTGCACCGGAGCATGTGCATGCAATTCATATTTAGATTATGCACATTAAAAGTCTAGAAACTCAATTAATGTATAAAAAGGCCAAATTAACCCGAAATAATTCCAAAATTTAACAGGGCACTCATAGAGTTCTATGTTGCCTCTATAAATAAAATCAGGGGGAGGCAGCATATATTGTTTCTCACACAAAGGTTACACGTTCCCTCTCTGAACCACGAGGCTTGTTGAGAGAATCTCCAGTTTTGCAAGAGGCTTATAACAAAACTTGTCCCAATTCAGCCAAAAATTATACGTATGAAAACAGGGTTTAGATTATCCCGAACATCTCACTACCTAGACCAATAATGTACTACGATTTGAATTCAACATAAAATGGATACAATATTTGAATTGGAGAGCGTATGGTACATGTAGTTCATAGTGAAATATGATTACTGCTATATGCATGTCTTTTTGTTATCAAGATAATATTTAAATTATTGTATAACTTGACAACAATCGTATTCAAATAAGGAAAATTGATTCAAATTTAGTCCATATGGTAGACGACAATATATATGTTCACATGCTGTAGTAAAATGTTCATATATGATTGAAGATCAAAATGTACGACTACATCAATTATAAACCGCAAGGTCACCTAATGATATATTCGAATTCAACATAACGTGGATTCAAAAATTGAAATTCAAGATCATGGCATCTGTAATCATATAAAAAGGGACATTACTCTTTCTTTGGTTGGAATTGATTTGTTTTTTGTTGTTGTTGAGGGAAGTACGAATCGATTTGGTACTGTGTAGGGTAATCTTGTTCTCCCGATTTTTTTACATTTTTCTTGTAGTTTTTTCAATGGCATCTATAGCAATATAGTAAAAGGGGACATGACTCTCTTGTGTCTTGTATGAATTGTTTTCTTATACGTTAAGTTTGTTCTGCCGAACAAGGAATCCGCACCTTGTTATCCCGAAATTTTCAAGCTCGAGTATCTTTTGTCTCACCTGCTTTGAAGCCCCTGCTTCTTCAACCCGCGTCGCGCCTTGTTATCCCGAAATTTGGACGCGCGCGAGAACTCCCTCCTCGTACAAAATCGCTCCCGCAGCCCAGACACGCGAAATCCCCCTTCTACCCCTCAGCCAGAAATGAAGCTCCACGTCGCGGTGTCAAAACCGGTGGGGGTACGCTGGTAACTTACCCTACATTTCGGACAAGCACGTCCCTAAGCTTGGCTCCCCCTCCCCCTTCGCCCCCCATTCGTACACCGAGGCCGCCAAAACCCGTGAAACCCCACGCTCCTCCGTCGGCCTCCCGACCGCCGCCCAGCTGGAGACTCTTCCCCGACTATGTCGTCCACCGCAACAGCTCGCCGTCCCTCATCCATCGCACCGGATGAGGATCTGTTGTCGATCTCGTCGTCCCGCCAGATCAGCCGCCCCGTCCTCCACAGCGCCATCTTGACTTGCCCCATCGGAACCATAGCACCCTCACATATTCCTCCGATGAAGCCGAGGCCAACTCGGCGCCAACAAGGAGGTTCTGCACTCACCGCTGCATTTTATCTTTTATTTGATCTCACGGGGCTGCGGGTGCTCGATACCGAGCAGACATGGCGTCTGCATCGACGGCACCGTCACCGGCCACATCATCCATGGCGTCTCTCCCCCATGTCGTTGCTTCCTCGGTGGAGACTTCCACAATGCCACTAGCTGCAGCTGCTCCGGCTCTCGCTCGTGCTGCGGCTCTGTTCTTGTTGTCGGTTGCGCTGCTGCACTGCTCCTGCTTTCGTTCGTGCCGCTGCTCTGCTCTTTCTCTCGCTTGCGCTGCTGCTGCTGCTGCACGACCTCTGGCAGCTACAGGAGTTGCTGCTTTAGCACTCGCTCGCGGTGCTACTACACGACTTGTTCTCTGCTAGTGTGTTCCCTGCTCGAGCGTTTGCTGATTTAGATAACTGCTTCTCTGCTACTAGTGCTCGAACGCCCTAAACATCTATTGCAATGCTCTGTTACTAGTTCAATCAGTTTCGACAGTAAAATTCAGTTTCGACTGTGAAGTTCATTTTCTTCAGTTAAGTTCAGAGTGAACAGTACTTACATCGTCTGTCGGAGTGGCCGTGGCGCGGCTGATGCGTTTTACATCTAGCACTTTTTGGTGATGTATTTTACATCATCTATTGCAGATGATATTAGGGTCCCACTTCAGATTAATGTTGTCTGTCTTGTCATGCTTCAGCCTCATCGCCGTACACCTTAGCAGAGCTGCTCCAACGACGGAACCGTCCATCACAGTGGAGCAGTACCCTCGGCGCTGTTTCTAGAGGCCTCGGATCTTCTTCCCCGCCTCCGACAGTCACACCAGCATCATCACCATCCTCCACGTCCAACCCAATGATGCTGAGGTCCACAAGGCTATGCCAAAGAGGTTGTACACTCGTCGCATCACTTTGTTTCTCCATTCCTCTGTTCTTCCAATTCATGTAAGCCAAACACCCAGGTTGACTGAAATCCTATGTTTCCAAATGCTTTGTTTTGCACGTGCATTCCTATCCTATTCCTGTGTTTTTCCTGTCCCTGCGTTTATGGAATCCTCCAATTCTAAGGAGCCCTTACAGATTTACTTCATTTTCAGATTGGCGTCAAAGAAAACTCTGTCTATTATGTCCTGCTCCTGCCGTGCCGTCATCCACCCCACCTGAGTTGCACCATCCACAAAAGCGTTCACAACAGCAGAGATCCCCCCTGCAAACTTTCTTTCGCCGCCTCAGATCATCTTCCCCGTTGCCGGCAGCCACGCCAACTACATTACCATCATTGACTGAGCAGATAAACCTGAGGACTACACCGTTCCGGAAGAGAGGTCACAGTCTTTCATGTTTGCTTACGTTATACATCGGTTATTATTACCTGCTACTATATCGTTCAATCTTGAGTTTTGAATTGCCCATGGGTCTCATATCGAGCTAGCAATGAATAGTATCTGTCTACTATCTGGTTCATCTGGAGTCTTCTATGTGGTTCATGTTGGGTGGGCAACAAACAATAGATGATCCATTGTCTATCTTTTTAAACTGAAGCTATAATCTACCTGCTATCATTAGTTTTGGATCCATCCGCTTGTTTGCTACCATCAGTCTTGATTTTTGCATGCACCCCTTAGGCCTTACAAAATCTAACTATTTTTTTATTATGCATGTCACATATTGTACACAATCGTACTGAACATGTAGAGAAAAAGAGAAGACCGTTGCATGCGAATATAATGTCATGCAGACGCCGCTCCATGGTGGGCGAAGTGCCCCCCTCTCCTGCATTTCCAGATTGTATTACAGAGGAAGATAACTGTTCAGATGGAGATTCAGAAGGAGCCGACCACGCCTGTTTACCACCTAAGGTGTTTTCTCTAACCTTGCATGCTGATGTTGGTCATATCATGCATATGGCACCTTGCATTGCTTACATTATACATCTTATATGTCATCAGCTTAGTTTAGATTTGCTTTGAGTGAATGCCACCTGTTTGGTTTCTATATCATACTCCCACCATTCCTAAATATTTGTCTTTTTAGAGATTTCAACAAGATACTACATACGGAACAAAATGAGTGAATCTACACTCTAAAATATGTCTATATACATCCGTATGTGGTAGTCCATTTGAAATCTCTAAAAAGACAAATATTTAGGAACGGAGGGAGTATATGGGAATTATGCAATGCCATCTTCTCTAGACAGGCATCATATACGTGAATCATGCAATGCCATCCTGTTTAGCCAGTCATTGTATATGTGAATTGTATCGTGCCTTATTTTTTTCCATAATGTATTCCATTTGTCAACAATGTTTATACATTCATCTACTCTTCCTGTGCATCAGCCATTTGAGTCGGTCATGGGAAAATCTGGAGTGAAAACAAGGTCTTCTGAGCAGTCAGTGCTACCTGTCGATGCAGATTTCTTGCTGGTTACAGATAGCTCCTCAGAGGAAGATTTAGAGAGAGATGACCAGTCGTATCCCCCCCCCCGAGGTGCATGCTCTAACTTGGATGGGTTATATTGCTCATATCATGCATATGGTGTCTTGCATTGCCATGCCATCTGCTTAGATTAGACATGCTTTGTATGAATGCCTCCTGTTTGCTTTCTATATCAGATATGTGAATTATGCAATGCCATGTTTTTCAGCTAGTTATCATATATGTGAATTATGCACCGCCATGGAGCTAGGCATCATATATGTGAATTATCTCATGCCATCTTTTTTTCATTATGTATTCCATTTGTCTACAATCTGTGTATATTGAACTACTCTTCATGTGTATCAGCCATTTGAGCCGGTTATGGAAAAATCTGGAGTGAAAACAAGGTCTTCATAGCAGGCAATGGTACCTGTTGAAGCATATATCTCGATGGTTCCAGGGAGCTCCTCAGAGGAGGATTCAAAGACAGATGACCAGTCCTATATCCCACCTGAGGTGTATGCTCTAAGTTGCAATGTTTATATTTCTCATATGATGCATATGGTGTCTTGCATTGCTTAGTTTAGACATCATATGCACAATATTGAATTCTTTCTTCTTAGTTTAGAGATCATACATGCGAGTGCCAGCTTCTTAGTATATGAATCAATTATGTCAATTATATCATGCCATCCTGTATACTTAGACAACATGTATGTGAATTATTTCATCATAACCTATTTTAGAAAGACATCATATAGTTTTGTCATGTCATCCTGTTTAGGTACTCATCATATGTTGAATTATGCCATTATACCCTGTTAAGTTATCCATCATATATCCGAAACTGTGTCATGCTATCCTGTTTAGTTAGGCATCATATATGTGAAATTGTGTCATGCTGTCCTGTTTGGTTAGACAACATATATGTGAATTACCACATCTGTCTATCATACAATGTCTGTATGTTCATGTTCTTTTCTTGTTTATCAGCCATTTCAATTGGATGGTGTAGGACCTTGAGAAGAGGTGTCTAGAGGGGGGGGGGATTAGACACTAAGTACCAAAGTTGCAGTTTTTAAGTTCTTAAAGTTTAAGTGGAGTTTAGGCACAAGTTTAACATTCAAAACACATATCAAGCAAGCATGCAAAGAGTATACGAGCAGCGGAAAGTAAAGCATGCAACTTGCAAGAATGTAAAGGGAAGGGTTTTGGAGGATTCAAACGCAATTGGAGACACTGATGTTTTTGGCGTGGTTCCTGTCGGGGATATACCCCGCGGTATAAACTGCCGGATGTATGACCCGGCTAGAGTTTGGCGATTCACTGGCAACACACTTGGACATGGCGGTTTATGGTTCATTGGTAGTCCGGCAGGCGGGTCAGAGGAGCGACAAGACCCGGTGGCCCAGCGGGCGGTTTATGGAAGGCCGGATCATGCTATGGTGGGCCGGTTTAAGAGAAAAGGCGTGAGGAATATTTACTTTACAAGGAAGACCCGGACTTGTATCCGGTTTGTATTAGAAGGGAGACTAGTCCTAATCCTAATAGGACTCCACATGTAACCCGCCCCTTCAACATATATAAGGAGGGGCAGGGATCCCCAAAGAGGGACAGACAACAATCAATAATCTCTAGGGCTAGACACAAAGAGGAGAGCTGGTTTACGGCGACTCCCTCGTGATGATAATGAGACCTAGCCTCAAACAGCATGTAGGGTTTTTACCGGATGATGTTTCCCGGGGCCCGAAGCTGTCTAAACCCTTGTCTTGTGTTGCGTCTCTCGATTCCGCTCAACCCCTCTCAAGCTACCACATAGATGCGTTGGCCTCGCGACTAAGTCCTGACACTAAGGACATCTGACGTGACAATTCCACGACAGTTGGCGCCCACCGTGGGGCTCGCGCACGGTGGTGTTGAGTTCTTGGAGGGAACTCTTTAGGGATCGAGAAGTTTGCGTTTGACCGGACGAAGAAGAGCCGGCATGAAGCAACCACACAGGATAACCTGCCAGGGGATAATCTTGGACAAGAACCAGTTAGGGTTGGATCGGGTGCAGACGCCACCCTGAAAAATCAATAAAACAGAAAGGAGCAAGATCCATCTAAACCGCCTGGCCGCAGGTTTCGCCGACATCAAACAAGATTTTTTCGGCTACTGCTAAACCGAAGCAGTCAGCCGAGACCAGTTTGATTTTTCATCATACCGCAGTCAGATTGGATGTCGATCGCACCAACAAGCAAAGACAGTCAACGCATGCGTGCATAGTTATCCTATATTCGTACATTTGCTCTGGCCATACACACATGCATCAACCCACAAGAGAATCTTTCCTGCTGCTGCTCTTCAGGCGTAAGGACCAAAGCAATCAGTACAGACTAGTAGTAGTGCTACTCCAATTCCTACTACGAAACGTGAAGCAACTAATACAAGGATTCGGATTAGAAAAAAAATCCCATGATGCGATCTGCAAGTCTCGGTGACCACATCAAAACAAAAGTAAAGGAGATGTACGCCCAGAGTCCCAAGCATGCATGTACCACCAAGCCGGTGTACACACGCACGTCATCCAGGGCAGGTCAAATCAAGGAGGAAAAAGACCAAGCCAAGTACATCAGTATACCGGTGTGGACACTTGATTGGGCTCGGGCTGAAGGAAAGAAAAACAGAACAGCCGCCGCGTGTTGCCAGTCTTCCAGGATTCCCGTCGCATGCTGCCTCATTTTATCGGTCTACAAACCAGCCACGACGTGTTACTGTGTCTACACAGTGGATTAAATTCTCTGTTGGGATGATCAGCGCAGCACTACGCTGAACAACTCCGACCATGCACGCGCCTTGTGCAGAACAGGAAATCGTCAGCATATTTGATACAGAGGCTGTCTGTTGGTCTTGTTTACATAGGCCGCACCGGAATACGTCCAACGTTATCTAGTGCTGGTATCCGTCGTTCAACCGGAAAATAAATCAGGTGATATCCATCTAATCTATTTTTGTAAACATATCTATTCTATCAAGAACAGTATTCTGGCATGTATATTTTAACGTGTAGGGTAAGGATTCATTATAAATGTGACATCATATCACGGGTACGGAGCGCCCGGCAGCACCATCTTACGACCAGCATCCATCCGGACCGGTTTACATCAACAAAACGGCCGACTCGCCCGTCCGCGCCGACTTACAACGCTGGTGCCATCTCTCCCTGTCTCCACTGGCTTACAATGCCATGGTTGATTTATCGGTTGTCCGGGTGAATCAGGTGTTACCCCTCCTACGTATTTTATCAACACATACTTTGTGTGAGAACAATTACTCTGGCCTATATCCTTTTATACACAGGACAATTGCTCACTATGAAAGTGATGCCCTACCGCGGACGGCGCGCGCTAGCTGTTCTACACCGGCATCTGCGCATATCACGCTGATGAACCGGAACACACATCGCCCCCCCCCCCCAGTCCGGATTACATCAACAATGCCGTGGCTGGCTCGTCTGTCTGCGCCTGTGATTGACTCACCCGGCCGTGCCAACTGATAATGACGTAGCCGATTCATCGGTCTGCTCCCATGGCCGACTCGCCCGTCATGGATTTCAGCTTCACCGCAGTGATCATCAACTCTGCGACGGATAAATTCCGGCTCAACATATCCGGTGAAATCAATCCAGTATATTTTTATATTATATATTTCTTTCTTTAAAAGAGTAATTACACCGGCTTGCGATATTATTTATGCAGGAGCAATTGTTCACTGCAAAAGATATGGCCGTGCCTTGGATATATAGCTCGCGCCACTATTATTATGTGCAAGTGCCGCCTCTAATACTATGGTCGTCTTTACTGTCCGTCTCTCGCGGCCTGGTCTACATCAACACACCGGGCCGCACCTGTCTGCATGAGCTGTTTATTGAATTTGAGCAAGTCACAGCTTGGGTAGCCCGGTTTTCTTTCAGCAAATTGGAGGCAAGTTATTATCAGCCGCTGTCTGCACTGGATGGCTCAATTGGCAGGCGCACAAGTCACCGCCACTACAATTTTGGTTAAATTCAAATCGCCAGTTTGAAGGAACCATTGGCCGAGTTGCTGACACGGCTCATACGGGATCAATTACAACCCGCTGCAGTCACCTCAACCCTATGTGGATTCACATCATGCTATCAACACCAATGATATACAACTTATGTCGGTTTACATCACGGTCACATATGGAGAGTCTCAAGCCAACTCCTCGAGTCACCTTTGAGACTTGGGGGCTACAAGGACATGACTCAGCAAATCTTGCCAGTTTCAGCAAATTTAAGAACCCCGGGACGATGGAGGGAAAGATAACCCGGTCCCGGAGGCTACTATTATTTGAAGGCCGTCAGAAAATTTCCGGCTTAGAAAGTATATGACAGTTACAAAATCCCGGCTCAATGAAGAAGTTCCGGATCATCAGAAAGGATTCCGGTTTACAATCCGGTTCAAGGGAAGTCAGTCTCACTGAAGCTCTCAAATATTCGGTTTACAATCCGGTTCAAGGGGAATTTGTCTCGCACGAAGCTTTGAAGCTCTCAAATCCGGTTCAACAATGTCCGGTTCAAAAAGGAATTAATTTCTCGCAAGTTCGAGTTGAAAGGCCGTCAGAAAATTTCCGGTTGAAAATGAAGATTCCGGTTTGCAATCCTGTTTAAGGGACGTCTGTTCTCCCACAAAGCTTTGAAGCTCTCACTATCCGGTTTAAGATCCCGGTTCAAGAAGAATTTATCTCTTGCAAAAAGGTTAAAAATTACCGAAGAGGACCTGCTGCCATGATGCGCGGTTCAAACATGGGTATCCTGCCTTATTGGCCTAACATATTATTGATCACATGGGGGCTTCTGCTTCATAAAGCGGGGTCTCTGTCTTTCTTATCATGCGTGGTTACATGGAGTGGCTCTGTTTTTAAAGCGGACTCCGGTTTACCCCTTGACATTTGCTTTTTATACATCACTGGGGCCTTGGTCGTGTCCGAACCAACGCGACACCTTTTGATAGGCGACAGCCACCAGATCACTTGGGGACATGGTCAAGTCTGAACCAGTCACGCCTCTTGGTCGGCCTAAGGCCACAAAATCACTTGGGGGCTTGGTCGAACCCGAACCATTGCCACGCCTCTTGATCTGGCATATATGCCACGAATCATTTGGGGACCTGGCTGACTTGAATCATTGTCACTCCTATTGGGGGCTTGGTCCTGTCCGACCATGGTAATACCATCTGATCAGCTAAGTATAGCATATTTTTGCAAACGGTTTTTATCATTGCCTCTGCTTCCATATATTTTTCATAACTGTTATTTGATTTTTGTTGCGTTTTTTAAACCGACAACGTTTTAATCCGGTTCAACTATCAATTACAAATTGACGGAACACGGTCAAGTCCTAATCCTGGGGCCATCTGCCCGGTTTGATTTTCTATTATCATCCTATTATGGAGTAAACCGGCGTTCATTAACCCGGCTTGACTTTCAATTACAAATTGTCAGTACATGACCAATTATAATCCGGCGATTATTAACCCGGTCTGGTTCGACTACATGTCGCCAGTATTATATATGGATAATCTGGTGTCTATCATAACCCGGTGCGGTTTTATCATAAACCGACACAATATGGAAGGAGTTATCAGTACTCAAGATTGGGATTATCACCCTTACTACAGAAAGTTGGTAAACCAGCGAGGTGATTCAATGTCACAGGTATGATATATTTCATATTTGATTGTTCGGAAGTGCAGCCTTGGTTATAAACCCAGGTTATATGTTGGGCATTATGACCCGTCCGGCGGTAAACCGCTAGGACACTTTAAACTTGTTGTATGCAGAAACAGGTTGAATAAAGCATGATTATAGGCCTGGCTTTGGACTATAAGTCACCAACATATATTTGGACTGCGCCATTGGAATTATGCGCTTATAAATCATTGGGTATATTATTCAAATAGCCAACATGGCTGGATTTCTATTTTGGTTATCAATAACCAGTATTATGATTAAGGTTTTCAAAGTCGCTTTAGCGCAATGGCTATCATATTATCAATGGATATGATTTTTATTCTACAATTGAAGGAATAGTCCCGAGTTGCTGCAGGCTTACAACCCGACACTTGGGGGCTACATTATTTAAGTTAAGATTACATCAATTATGCAAGTCTCATGTCGCTGCAAGCATGCACCATGACACTTGGGGGCTAATGCAAAGTCATTCTTTGTTCATCTTATGGAAGACCCGACTCATCACATTATAATGAGCCGGCCCTTGGGGGCTACCAATTGCTCCTATCAACAGTTGAAGGTACAAAGCTTTTTATTCATTATATTGAAGAGTCCACTGCTCAGTTGGTAAAGCACAAGGCTCTTAACCTTGTGGACGTGGATTCAAGTCCCATGATGAGGGTTACATCATATGATGTTATTTTCATTGAAGTATATATTAAAGTCCCAGCTCAATATTATCTTACTGAGCCGGCCCTTGGAGGATACACATCATTGCTCAAATCTACATGATTATACCTACAAAGTCCCTGCTCATTATTGCATAATGACCCAGCTCTTGGGGGCTACACTGGTTGAAGTTTTTATGAGTATAAGACAATTGGAAGTCCCAGGTTGCTGTAAGCATGATAACCCGGCACTTGGGGGCTACATAGTATGGAGTATTCAGTTTTTACTAGTCACTGGGATGAACAACATGGATTTCTTCTTAAGTGGCAGTATTTATATTGAAGCAAGTCTTAAGCCATCACTTTGTTTTGCTCAAGACTTGGGGGCTACAGGTATTATATTATTATCGAAGAACTATTTTCAAATTCTCTGTTTTCAGCAAACTGGATTAACCCGGCGTCACCAATCATTATGACCTTGTGTCTGTAACCCGGCGTCATCAACAATCATGACCCGGAATTATCAGTTTTTATAACCAGACAATGGTGGTAATCATAAACCGGCAAGTTTTACATCTTCAAGCCGGCTGGATATCAGTTGAATATTTCAAAGACTAATATTTTTGTCAAGTCAAAGCGTTCGAAGGCCGGTTCAAATGGATTCTTTATTTACAAATATCTTCTGCAAGCAAATTGATTATGAAGATGGTTATTAACTTGGAAGGAAGAAATGACAAGGATTTAAGGATAGTCAAGTGCCAGCTTACAAGTATATTTAAACTGGAGCACAACCCAACAAATTTGTTCTTGTTGCAGATCAGTTTAACATGGATGAATCCAAATTAAACTGGGGGCTAATGTCGGGGATATACCCCGCGGTATAAACCGCCGGATGCATGACCCGGCTAGAGTTTGGCGATTCACTGGCAACCCACTTGGACATGGCGGTTTACGGTTCATTGGTAGTCCGGTAGGCGGGTCAGAGGAGCGACAAGACCCGGTGGCCCAGCGGGC
Source organism: Triticum aestivum (assembly GCF_018294505.1). Classification (NCBI taxonomy): domain Eukaryota; kingdom Viridiplantae; phylum Streptophyta; class Magnoliopsida; order Poales; family Poaceae; genus Triticum; species Triticum aestivum. Next base: position 218,112,714 of record NC_057804.1, on the reverse strand, counting down.
AGTTTATGGAAGGCCGGATCATGCTATGGTGGGCCGGTTTAAGAGAAAAGGTGTGAGGAATATTTACTTTACAAGGAAGACCCGGACTTGTATCCGGTTTGTATTAGAAGGGAGACTAGTCCTAATCCTAATAGGACTCCACATGTAACCCGCCCCTTCAACATATATAAGGAGGGGCAGGGCTCCCCAAAGAGGGACAGACAACAATCAATAATCTCTAGGGCTAGACACAAAGAGGAGAGCCGGTTTACGGCGACTCCCTCGTGATGATAATGAGACCTAGCCTCAAACAGCATGTAGGGTTTTTACCGGATGATGTTTCCCGGGGCCCGAAGCTGTCTAAACCCTTGTCTTGTGTTGCGTCTCTCGATTCCGCTCAACCCCTCTCAAGCTACCACATAGATGCGTTGGCCTCACGACTAAGTCCTGACACTAAGGACATCTGACGTGACAATTCCATGACAGTTCCGATAGGTGGTGCTATCGTACATCCACGTTGATGGAGACTTCAACCCACGAAGGGTAACGGTTGCACAAGTCCACGTAGGGCTCCACCCACGAAGGGTCCACGAAGAAGCAACCTTGTCTATCCCACCATGGCCATCGCCCACGAAGGACTTGCCTCACTAGTGGTATATCTTCACGAAGTAGGCGATCTCCTTGCCATTACAAACTCCTTGGTTCAACTCCACAATCTTGTCGGAGGCTCCCAAGTGACACCTAGCCAATCTAGGAGACACCACTCTCCAAGAAGTAACAAATGGTGCGTTGATGATGAACTCCTTGCTCTTGTGCTTCAAATGATAGTCTCCCCAACACTCAACTCTCTCTCATAGGATTTGGATCTGGTGGAAAGAAGATTTGAGTGGAAAGCAACTTGGGGAAGGCTAGAGATCAAGATTCATATGGTATGAATGGAATATCTTGGCCTCAACACATGAGTAGGTGGTTCTTTCTCAGAAATGATAAGTTGGAAGTGTAGGTTTGTTCTGATGGCTCTCTCCACGAATGAAGAGGAGGTGGAGGGGTATATATAGCCTCCGCACAAAATCTAACCATTACACATAGTTTACCAAATTCGGTGGGACCGAATCGTCAAACTCGGTGGGACCGAATTAGTAAACCTAGTGACCGTTAGGGTTTTCGGTGGGACCGAAATGCAACTCGGTAAGACCGATATGGTTAGGGTTAGGGCATAACGTAATCTCGGTAAGACCGATTACACGAACTCGGTGAGACCAATTTTGGTAATAAGCTTTCTAGAGAGTTGGTCAGGCAAACTCGGTGGGACCGAATCATCAAACTCGGTGGGACCGATTTTGTTAATAAGTTAACCAGAGAGTTTGCATTGTAATCTCGGTAGTACCTATTGCTCAAACTCGGTGAGACCGATTTTGATAATGGACATACTAAGAGAGATTACAATCCCATCTCGGTGAGACCGATATCCCTATCAGTGAGACCGATTTGCCTAGGGTTTGTGGAAGTGGCTAAGACATCCAAACTCGGTGGCGCCGGATAGAAAGAATCAGTGGGGCCGAGTTTGACTTTAGGTTTAGGACATATGTGTGGAAGTGGAAAGTAGTTGAGGGTATTTGGAGCATATCACTAAGCACTTGAAGCAAGAGGCTCATTAAGCAACACCTCATCCCTCCTTGATAGTATTGGCTTTTCCTATAGACTCAATGTGATCTTGGATCACTAAATTGTAAAATGAAGAGTCTTGAGCTTGAAGCTTGAGCCAATCCTTTGTCCTTAGCATCTTGAAGGAGTTCCCACATCCTTTAGTCCATGCCACTCCATTGTTGAAGTTATCTGAAACATACTAGATAAAAGAGTTAGTCCAATAAGAGATATGTTGACATTAATTACCAAAACCACCTAGGAAGAACTTGTGCTTTCAATCTCCCCCTTTTTGGTAATTGATGACAACATACATCAAAGCTTTAGATAAAGATATAAAGAATAGCAAGTAAAGCTTTGGAAAGACATGTAACAAGCATAGGCTCCCGCTACATGTATGGAATCATGTGAATATGGAATATAGAAGCATGTGAGAGCATAACCATGATAGAGCTGGCAATTTGTTACATGTATCTTGGCCATATGCATCAGAGCAAAGAATATTAAAGAGAATACCTTCATGCCCATGAGTCCTTCTTGCAAATAGTATGTACATCAACAAGAATTTCTCATACACATGATTGTGATGCATATACTTACCTTGTAGTCTTGAGTTGTCTTAGGATGGAATGAACCTGCGTAAACAAGGTTAGATAACATAGATACATCTACTAACCAGAGCAAACAGAAGAAACCACAAGAATACCAAGACTGGGATGACATGTAGAGAGTGAGTACTAAGTACCACATTTGATTAGACATGTCCCCAAGAGTAAAGATATGCAATGAATTTAAATGATTTCTTTCCCTTAGATGTCTTGCTCCCCCTGAATCTAGCATGGGATATTGGAAGAAGATAGGGAATAGAAAATCAGAGCTGAAAGATATAAATGAACAGAGCTAATGCAAACTAATGCAAATAAGCACATATGAACATGTCTTTCCCCTCAAGAAGACATGTGGCATCTCTCCTCTTGAACACCAAGCATCTAGGATCCTTCAGAAATACTTTCTACTTGAGTATTCTCTCCCACTGAGATCTCTTTCTCCCCCTGAGGAGGTGATACTCTCTTCCTCTGATGTGATCTCTCTCTAAATGATAAGCTTTGATGTGATCTCTCTCTCCCCCTTTGACATCAATTTCCAAGAAGGGTTTTCTGGAATCTGTCGAATGGGTTTGGTCCTTGAGTCACTGCACAAGGAAAATGATAAAAATGTGATGCTTGTAGAGGACAAGATTCATTGAGTGGAGCTGGATCAGAAGAAACACAGAATAAGTGGCAAACTGTTTTTCCTGTTGTGAAATCGGTGGCACCGAGTGGTATGCTTTGGTGGTACCGAAAGTATTCGGTTGGACCGAAAATAACAAATCAGTGGAACCGAGTTCATCGCAGAGAAAACACTCGTCACCTTAGCTCACTAGACTAATAATATCTCACAAAGATTTGCAAGGAATTAACTGAAAGATATGCAATGAATTTGAAGCAAAAAATGCAGAGCAAACAGAAAGGAATCTAGATGATGTTTTTGTTGAAAGGGGAAACAAATATGCATGAGACAAATGCAGAAACTTAGAAAAGAACACACGAGAACTTCATCTAGAGATGGTTGGCGACGAAGTCACCTATGTTAGAGTATATTGACTTAGGAGTCAAGTGAGATCACTTGATCATGGGTCATACTCATCGTTTAAGCTCAAAATGGGGTTGCCATTTTTCTTTTAAGCATCTTGATGTATTCACGTCTTGTCGAGTTGCTTTAGCTCATGTCTTGGAGTAAAGCTTCTCTAAGATGGAATAACATACCTTGGTTGGTGGTGATGTCCATGAAGTTGAACTTGTGTGGCTTGCTCAAGGTTGATGTAGCTCATCAAGAGTTGGGATTACCACTTGGAATTTGAGTCCATCTACCTACATGGGTTAGTTCTTGCAAGGAAGAGCACTTGTATATCCAAAAATGACAATCATGAGGCTCAACATAGAATTTGTCAAAGGATATGTTTGAATGGTTTCGTGCTTCCTTGGCTTCAACCACCTTGTGTAGAGCCTTGGTGATGTAGAGATTGCTCAAGATATGAGTAGGTTACAACCTCATGGAATTTGATTCAACCAAGTACCTACATGGGTTAGATAACATGCAAGATACAAATATATCCAAGACATAAGATTTTCATCATAAGAGAAATATCAAGGATTAGTCATAAGCTCATGTCTTGCATGTATCCAATGGAGTTTCTACTCCAAGTTTGAAGCATCAATGATGTTCAATTCTCCTCTTAACCTGCAAAATACTTTCTCATCAAGAGGTTTAGTGAATATATCCCTAATTGCTTTTCGGTGCGAACATGCTTAAGATCAATGTCACCCTTACCAACATGATCTCGAATGAAATGATGACGAACTTCAATATGCTTAGTTCAAGAATGTTGCACAGGATTATGACCAATTCTGATAGCACTTTCATTGTCACAAAGCAATGGAACATGTTTCACATATATCCCATAATCTTTAAGAGTTTGGGTCATCCAAAGTAATTGAGCACAACATGAACCAGCGGCAATGTATTCCGCTTCGGCAGTGGATAAGGATACCGAGTTTTGTTTCTTGGAGGACCAAGACACAAGAGATCTACCAAGAAATTGACAAGTACCCGAAGTGGACTTTCTATCAACCTTGTCACCGGCATAGTCCGAGTCGGAGTACCCAACAAGATCGAAAGAGGCCCTCTTAGGATACCAAATGCCAAAATTTGGTGTATCGATTAAGTATCTCACTATCCTTTTCACGGCCTTAAGATGACATTCTTTAGGAGCAGCTTGATATCGTGCACACATGCACACACTCAGTATAATATCGGGACGTGAAGCACATAGATATAACAATAAACCAATCATAGAGCGATAAACCTTTTGATCAACCGGTTCACCATCTTTGGTTAAGTCAAGATGCCCACTAGTAGGCATGGGTGTAGTCATACCTTTGCATTCTTGCATATTGAACTTCTTGAATAAGTCCTTGGTGTACTTCGTTTGAGAAACAAAAGTACCTTCCTTAGTTTGCTTGATTTGCAACCCAAGAAAGAATTTGAGTTCACTCATAATTGACATCTCAAACTTCTCCGACATTAGCTTCCCAAACTTTTCACTAAAATGAGGGTTAGTTGAACCAAATATAATATCATCAACATAGATTTGGCACACAAATAGTTCTCCATTAACCCTTTTAGTAAAAAGTGTGGAATCAATTTTTCCAATATCAAAGCCTTTTTCAATAAGGAACTTGGTCAAGCATTTATACCATGCTCTAGGAGCTTGTTTAAGACCATAAAGAGCTTTGTGAAGTTTGTAAACATGATTGGGTTTCTTAGGATTGACAAAGCCGGGAGGTTTTTTAACATAAACTTCCTCCTCTATTTCACCATTTAGAAAAGCACTTTTAATGTCCATTTGGTACAAGGTGATATCATGGTGATTAGCATAGGCAAGTAAGATGCGAATGGACTCAAGTCTAGCAACGGGAGCATAAGTCTCACCATAGTCCATACCTTCAACTTGTGTGTAGCCTTGGGCGACGAGACATGCTTTGTTGCGAACTACTTGTCCATATTCATCTTGCTTGTTGCGAAACACCCATTTTGTACCGATGATGTTGTGGTTGTTGTCGGGCTTCTCAACCAATGTCCATACTTGGTTCCTCTCAAAGTTGTGTAGCTCTTCATGCATAACATTTATCCAATCTGGATCTTCCAATGCTTCTTCGACCTTCATAGGTTCAATGCTAGAGATGAAAGAATAGTTTTCACAAAAGTTAGCTAAACGAGTTTTAGAGCGAGTGATTCTCCCGGTTTGAAAATCATTGTAGATTTGCTCGACGGGATGGTCTTTAGCAATTCTTGCTCAAACTCGTGAAAGCTTTTGCTTGGATCTTGGTTGAACTTCTTCTTCATCATGTTCTTCTTCTTGGCCTTCTTCATTGTTGGCGTTGTCATTCTCTTGTCGTGGTGGAGAAGGAGGTCGTTGACGTTCATCTTGATGCACTTCCTCATTTTCTTCATCTTGGTGTGTCCCACTTGTGGATGCTTCCATATCAACTCTTGGTTCACCTTGTCGTGAAGTAGAAGCTTCCACTTGGACGGACGAGGTACTCTCCTTCACCTCCGTTGGACGAACCTTGCCAATAGACAAGTCTTGGATTGCTTCCGAAGGATCTTTGTCTACTACATCAATTGGCAATTGCTCTACTTGCGAGCCGTTAGATTCATCAAACTTCACATCTACCGTCTCTTCAACCTTTCGGGTGAAATTGTTGTAGACACGGTAAGTGTGATAGTTTGAGCCATAACCTAGTACGAAACCTTCATGAGACTTAGGAGCAAATTTAGAACGACGATGCTTATCAAGAATTAGCACTTTGAGCCGAATACTCGAAAGTATCCAACTTGGGGTTTGTTACCGGTGAGGAGCTCGTATGCCGTCTTGCCGAGTAGCTTGTGAAGATACAAGCGATTTGTTGCATGACAAGCTGTCTCAACCGCTTCTGCCCAAAAGTGCTTCGGCATCTTGTACTCATCAAGCATCGTTCTCGCCATTTCGATGAGCGTCCGGTTCTTCCTCTCAACAACTCCATTTTGTTGAGGTGTGTACGTAGCCGAGTACTTGTGTGAAATCCCTTCTTCGTTGCGTTCTTGAACTCCGTTTCGTTGTCACTACGAACCTTCTTGATCTTCACTTCAAATTGGTTTTGGGCCTTCCTAGCAAAGTTTTTGAAGATCTTTTGGACCTGCGATTTATAATCGAGAAAGAACACCCACGTAAATCTTGAAAAATCATCAACTATAACTAGACCAAAAGAATTTCCACCGAGACTCTTGTAAGAGTTGGGACCAAAAAGATCCATGTGAACTAGCTCAAGTGGCCTCCTTGTGGTCATAATGTTATTCACGGGATGCCTTCCTCCAACCTGTGTACCTGCTTGACAAGCACTACAAAGTCTATCCTTATCAAATATGACATCATTAACTCCCAGGATATGATTTCCCTTAATAAGCTTGTCAAGGTTTCACATACCAACATGACCTAATCGTCTATGCCATAACCTGCCTTTTGAGGATTTAGCAATGAAGCAAGTTTTAGGTTGAGCCTTTTTAGTGAAATCAACAATGTATAGATCACCTCTACGCACACCGGTAAAGACCATTTTATGATTGTCTCGACGAAACAGTTGGCAATCAACTTTATTAAATAAGACATTGAAACCAAAGTCAGCAAGTCTAGATACTGAAAGTAAGTTGTATCAAAGAGATTCAACGAGCATAACATTTCGTATGGAGCTATCATGTGATATGGCCACCTTACCGAGGCCAACCACCTTACCCTTTGAGTTGTCACCGAAAGTGACATACTTTCGAGGACTATCATTTTCAGCAAGCTCACGAAACATGTCTTTATCTCCGGTCATGTGATCGGTACATCCACTATCAAGAACCCATTCCTTTCCTCCTAACATATATCCCCGAAGATTTGCCATAAGGCCAAAATGTCTCATTGCATCATCAAGATCGAAGTCACTATCATCATCCTCATCATAGTATCCAGGTTCAACATCGTCATGTGGTGGATCAAATCCTAGAGAGGGTGATTCGTTAGAGTGAGTTTGACAATGATCTTGCTTATGAATTTTTATAGCTTCGGAAATAATATCACTAATAATTCCAACATCTCCTTTGGCACGCATAAGGTTTGTAAGCTCAAATAAACGATCACCAAACATAGGATCACTAGTATTCATTTTACTCAAAGCAATAGACTTATGGAGAATTTCATCTAGATTTTTCAAGGAATAATCTGGAAATCGTTCCTCAAGAAATTTCCATATAGTGTAGGCACACTCAAGAGTAGGCAAACATCCAATCAAGTTTCTAGGCAATCCTCTAATAATAAGTTCGGCAGTTCTAAGATTCCTAACCATGTCAATTGACTCATCAAGAGTAGGATGCATAGGATCAACATGAGGTGCACAAGGTCTAGCAATGTACTTGTTCAAATGATATTGATTGAAAATTACAAGCATCTCATTTTTCCACTCATGAAAATACTCTCCATCAAGAATAGGCACTCTATGTCTAAGACACCCCAAAGTAGACTCATCCATCTTCCTCCAATGGTGATTAAACCAAGGCAATGGAGACCAAAGCTCTGATACCACTTGTAGGACCTTGAGAAGAGGTGTCTAGAGGGGGGGGGGGATTAGACACTAAGTACCAAAGTTGCAGTTTTTAAGTTCTTAAAGTTTAAGTGGAGTTTAGGCACAAGTTTAACATTCACAACACATATCAAGCAAGCATGCAAAGATTATATGAGCAGCGGAAAGTAAAGCATACAACTTGCAAGAATGTAAAGGGAAGGGTTTTGGAGGATTCAAACGCAATTGGAGACACGGATGATTTTGGCGTGGTTCCGATAGGTGGTGCTATCGTACATCCACATTGATGGAGACTTCAACCCACGAAGGGTAACGGTTGCGCGAGTCCACGGAGGGCTCCACCCACGAAGGGTCCATGAAGAAGCAACCTTGTCTATCCCACCATGGTCGTCGCCCACGAAGGACTTGCCTCACTAGCGGTAGATCTTCACGAAGTAGGCGATCTCCTTGGCCTTACAAACTCCTTGGTTCAACTCCACAATCTTGTCGGAGGCTCCCAAGTGACACCTAGCCAATCTAGGAGACACCACTCTCCAAGAAGTAACAAATGGTGCATTGATGATGAACTCCTTTCTCTTGTGCTTCAAATGATAGTCTCCCCAACACTCAACTCTCTCTCATAGGATTTAGATCTGGTGGAAAGAAGATTTGAGTGGAAAGCAACTTGGGGAAGGCTAGAGATCAAGATTCATATGGTAGGAATGGAGTATCTTGGCCTCAACACATGAGTAGGTGGTTCTCTCTCAGAAATGATAAGTTGGAAGTGTAGGTTTGTTCTGATGGCTCTCTCCATGAATGAAGAGGAGGTGGAGGGGTATATATAGCCTCCACACAAAATCTAACTGTTACGCACAGTTTACCAAATTCGGTGGGACCGAATCATCAAACTCGGTGGGACCGAATTAGTAAACCTAGTGACCGTTAGGATTTTCCATGGGACCGAAATGCAACTCGGTAAGACCGATATGGTTAGGGTTAGGGCATAACCTAATCTTGGTAAGACCGATTACACAAACTCGGTGAGACCGATTTTGGTAATAAGCTTTCCAGAGAGTTGGTTAGGAAACCTCGGTGGGACCAAATCATCAAACTCGGTGGGACCGATTTTGATAATAAGTTAACCAGAGAGTTTGCATTGAAATCTCGGTAGTACCGATTGCTCAAACTCGGTGAGACCAATTTTGATAATGGACATACACAGAGAGATTACAATTCCATCTCGGTGAGACCGATTTGCCTAGGTTTGTGGCAGTGGCTAAGACATCCAAACTCGGTGGCGCCGGATAGAAAGAATCAGTGGGGCCGAGTTTGAATTTAGGTTTAGGACATATGTGTGGAAGTGGAAAGTAGTTGAGGGTATTTGGAGCATATCACTAAGCACTTGAAGCAAGAGGCTCATTAAGCAACACCTCATCCCTCCTTGATATCATTCGCTTTTCCTATAGACTCAATGTGATCTTGGATCACTAAAATGTAAAATGAAGAGTCTCGAGCTTGAAGCTTGAGCCAATCCTTTGTCCTTAGCATCTTGAAGGAGTTCCCACATCCTTTAGTCCATGCCACTCCATTGTTGAACTTATCTGAAACATTCTAGATGAAAGTGTTAGTCCAACAAGAGATATGTTGACATTAATTACCAAAACCACCTAAGGGGCACTTGTGCTTTCAGATGGGGTGATGGTAGTATCTAAGGGAGCAAAAACCCGTTCTTCGCAAAACACAGTGCTACCCGTTGATGCAGATAGAACCATGGTTGTACTGGCCCACAAACTAGCCCCACCACACATAATCGAGACTCTTCCAGATTGCACACTTACACCGTTGGGCAGAGAACCAGCTACAACCCATCTAACCGCAACCCCAGCGGATAGTAACCCACTTATAGTTGATAAAGCACCATGTCCACCATAGAGTACCCCCACACGAGCAGTTTGTAAAGCTATTGAAGTGCCCAAAGCACGAAGACCACCATAGCTAACCCAAGCTCCACGTTTAAAGCAGAAGAGCAACTGTTCTCAGGTCAGATTCTGTAGCTACGGTCCATACTCCTTTGCTGTTGCATCACTGTATTTACTCATACCAACTACTTTCGAATTTGAAGGATCCAATTGGAACTCCAATGGCACAACAGGTATGTTTTAAACCTATTTCTTTAATTGGATTGCCGTTCTAACTTCTTGCTCTATGTTGATTTCAGTTTAAGTTGTATAAACACTTATGTCCTCATGTGATGCACATTACAAGTGCTGCCAATGCTGTGTAGTTTCTCACACTTATATTCTATCTATGCTGCTGTGTCTTAAAAATATATGAGTTGAACTGTGTCTCTAACTTGATTAGGGAACATAAACTAGAATGATATGGATAATACAGTGACCATAGTACATAGATATATGTTTGTTTCATGATGTTATCCTGTCCACCTTACTACTGAACCGGTTTACCAAAATGAGTTTCGTATACTACAAGCTAAACCTGTGATGTGTCTGCTTGTTTCTCTTGTAGTATGCAAACAGAATATTGGAGAAGAGCACCCCACTATGCAATGGTAGAGAAAGTAATGCAGATAAGGTTCAAGATAGTGAGACAACCCTATTGGTCTCCAAGAAAGGTAATAAAAACAATCTTGTAGACAGTGAGAAAACCCCACAGTCCTGCATTGATGTAGTGTTCAAGTTACTGGCCAGTACCACTGGCACAAGCTCTTCGAACTCGCTGCCTGAATCACTTTGGCTTCTTCAGTCTCAGCTACAAGCTGAAAGGCATCAGTCAGCTGTGTTGCGGCAAGAAGATGAAGGACTGAGGAAGTCCCTGCAGAATTTAGATGCTTACTTTCTTGTGCAACAGCAAGTGCTGGAGGATTTAAGCGCCAAGCAAGAGAAAGTTAATAAGCTTGCTAAGCATCTTGCCAGCATTATGGGTACCCAGGATATTGTTTCTTGAACCCTTATGAAGTGGTTTCAGTTCTGGACTTGTTTTGCTGCGGCATTTATATGATGCTTTGTTCCCTATATTTGCACTGGTGGCGAACTTTGATGCCCAGTGGATGTAATATGTGTAATAGCCGTGATAGCCTAGCATAAGTTGCTTGCTTATTTATTTCCTTGTTGTCTTGTTTATTTGTTTGCTTGTAGTCATTGCAGTTCTTTTTCCGCGGTTTGCTAGTGGCTGCAATAACCTATTTTTTAAAACTAGGCCACAATAACCATGGGCTAATATTTACTGTAGTGACACTGGGCCTCCTACGGGCCATAGAAACAGTGGACCTTCTACGGGCCTTAGAAACAGTAGGCCTTCTACGGGCCGTAGAAACAATGGGCCTTCTACGGTCCATAGAAACAATGGGCCTTCTACGGGCCGTATCACCAATGGGCCTTATACGGGCCGTATGATCGATTGGCCAAACATGGGCCAATAACAGGCCGCATTATGGTCGTAAACGGGCTAGAGTTGGACTCGTCCGTTCATGGGCCGACCATAATGGGCCATCATTAATAGGCTGGATTTGATGACGCTATGAAAATGGCCCAACGTATTAACATACCACAAACGGGCCGACTGTAACCACAGACTGAATTTGGCCCACAAGCAGAAAATGAAAGTAACGGGCCATAAGTAAACCAATGCTGGAAATTAGCCCAAGAATAAATGGGCTCTGAGAAGGCCGAAAGATAACATGGGCTAGAAACGGCCCAACTGAATAACGGGGCCTTAGTGGGTATAAAGTGATACACTATTCATTACGGGCCAGTTTCACCACATGCCGTTAGTGGGTATAAAGTGATACATTGTTCATTGCGGGCCAGTTTCACCACGGGCCATTAATAGGCCAAGAGTTACATAGGGCCTCATATGGGCCGAAAGACGTCATGGGCCATACATGGGTGAGAAGTGAAAATGGGCTGGAATCATATTGGATGGCCTAGATGACGCTACTGGGCCTAATTCAGATAGGGTGTAACGGCCTTGGGTTAGCGGGCTGTAAATGGGCTATATGCGAACATGCCGTTAACAGGCTTTCCATGGGCCGGGCCGCCACCTTTTGACCAAGTCAAACGGGACGGCCTTTTCACAGGAATGGGCCTCTGTTGGGCCGTGCCACGTGTCAACGTATCATAGGCGCCTTCTGTCCAATGAGTGGATGACATCTGTCCCAATGATGAGCCGACACATGTTTCCTCCAGCCAATGATGATTTTACACATGGAAAATCCCCATTGGTCGGGGCTGTTAATGGGTTATCGGATCGAAAACCCGCCCCGATAGCTTAACGGCGTTCCGTTACAGTGGATGCCACGTGTCGGTCACCCTTGACGAAAGCACTTCTGTGACGTGCTATTTATCGTCATGGAAGTGGACACTTCCGTGATGATAATTTTGGTAATGTCATGGAACACTTCTACGACAGCACAAGTATGACTATCTTGATTCTGTCATAAAATCGTCATGGATGTACATGCATGACAAAAAACGCGACCTACTGTGACAAACACGTATCATCACAGAAGTGTATTTTTTTGTAGTGGTAATGACTGATTTGCCACTGTGCTGACCCCTTGATCTATAAAAGGAGGCCCATGGCAACCATAGAAAGGATTCGGATCCCTGTACACTCATACGCACGTAGCTGTTCTCGTCCCAAGGCAACCCTGCCAGGCAGAGAGCGCTGCATTTTCCACTACCATCCACCATCAATCCACCAAAGCAAGAGTAGAGTTTTACGCCTCGCGGCGGCCTGAACCTGGGTAAAAACTGCCCGTGTGATCTCTGTCGGGCTGCCTCACGCTCCTCCGCTCTTTGTACAACGTGCCATCCCCCCATCGAACCAGAAAGGGGCTCGCAGCCCCATAGGTGGCCGTGGTTCCCCCATGACAGTGACAAAAGCTTAAACCCTAGTTTATGCACTATTCCGTAAGGGACTGATTTGGATCCAAAAGCTTAATGCTATGGTTAGAATTTATTCTTAATACTTTTCTCATAGTTGCGGATGCTTGTGAGGGGGTTAATCATAAGTAGGAGGTTTCTTCAAGTAAGAAGAGCACCTAAGCACCGGTCCACCCACATATCAAATTATCAAAGTAGCGAACACAAATCAAACCAACATCATGAAAGTGATTAGCTGAAATTCCCGTGGGCCCTCAAGAACATTTTTCTTATCATAAGACACTATTTTGGCCTATCCTTTGCCTCAAAGGGATTGGGATACCGTGCTGCACTTTTGTTACCATTACTGTTACTTGCTCGTTACAAATTATCTTGCTATCAAACTACTCGTTACTTATAATTACAATGCTTGCAGACATCACCTTGCTGAAAACCGCTTGTCATTTCCTTCAGCTCCTCGTTGGGTTTGACACTCTTACTTATCGAAAGTACTACGATTGATCCCCTATACTTGTGGGTCATCAGAGGGGAGGCCTAGCTGGGCTGCGGTGGCTGCAAGGAGGCCTTTTCCCTTTTGTTAAAATATGTAGGTTCAAATTCCCAGATGAAGAAAAGGAAAAGAACAGGGTGTAACAGAAAGAATGAGAAGGAAATAAAAATATACTTGAGCTCCTGGATTTATGCATAATTTGAATAAAATGGTTTGGACGTTTTTAGAGATAGAAAAATAAACCAAATATGAATTAAATTCAAACCTGATGCATTTTTGAACCCAAACAAAACAAACCCAAATGTGCTAAAAATTGGCAGAGAGGTTGATACAGGAAAAGAATAAAAATTATTTGGGGCAGGAAAAAGGACACTTGCATATATGGGTGAAATTTGAAAGAAAGGAAGAAGTGAAATGGTTCGCACTTGAAGAAGGGCCTTGAAGAAAAAATGAAGATGAAACAACAATAGGAGGAGGAAGGGAAGATAGAGAGCACACAAACAACACATTGACACAAGGAATGCAACCCACATAGATCATGATGAAAGCAATAAAAAGACAAGAGGCACAATGCAATATAACATGATGCAAGCAATATATGACAATGGCACCTAACATGATCATGGAATGTAACAAATAAAAGAAACAATGCAAAACAAAGATGAATACGATGCATGATGCAACAATAACTTAAAACAAACACCACCAGCATGTCATCAAGAACATATGACAAAAATAATGGAGGCCTCGGTCTTGGGTCATCACACCGCCCCTCCCCCCGACCAGAAGCCACATTTCCACTGTTCCACCTTCCTTTCCAAGTTGAAACCTTCACTGCTTACTTGCAGCGCCGCCTCCTCACTGGTGACCCTTCTTCTTGCTGCGCGAGCTCGTTGATATAGCCAGGTAATCCACACCCCCTCCCCACATGCCCTGACCGACGGTGTGACACCTTCCACCCAAATCACTGCCGCATCCTCCAAATAAGTGCCACCCACAACCATTTTGCACGCAGTATAGCAAGGAGCTCAGGAGCATCTGGTAGCGGAGAAGCAAACTGCGGCCGCGCACGCAGATGAGGTCGCGATAGCCGCCATGCGTGCTAACCGCCAGATCTTGGAGGAGCACCTCGCCTTTGAGGCCACCGTCAATGGTGCCAGACCATTGGCTACTTTAAAATACAATTTGTGGTATTTTCTCGAGGCCATCGTCTGTCGGTGAGAACGACACCTATAGGATCAACGAAATCCCTACTGTGGTCGGCGGGCGTGGGGTTCTGAGAAGAGTAGGTCTAAGAGCAAGCACAAAGGTCGTTTACCCAGGTTCGGTCCGCAGAGATCGCGTAATACCCTAGTCCTACTTTGGTGTGTATATCAGTGTTCTTGAACTAGCTATCGAGCATGACTTGCTCAGAGAGTCGAATCTCCCTCCAATACGCCTTGGGCCTCCTTTTATAATCGAAGGAGGCGCTAAAGTGGCACACAGGAGGTGGAAAGGGTACAGTAGCTATGCTTATCCCTTGTCATTACGGGACAAGACGCATTAAATGCACCCTTGAGGTGTCCCCTCGCTTTATTGCCGCCTCGCCCTGCTTCGACACGTGCCCATGCCAGCGAGGCGGTCAATGCCATGTAGGCTGGCAGGCTGCTGAGGTGGCACGGTGGCAGCGTCTTAATGAAGATCCGCATGCCACCACACAGGTGCTTGCTGAGTTGGCCTTGGGACCGCACGTCGCCAGCAGGTGCTTGCCTGGCTGGCTGGGCTGGCAGCTGCATGGGAATGGCGGTGGGATCTTGGCACGCGCCCGCCCGGCCGTGGCCCTGCTGATGTCCTCGGCAAGAGTCTTGCCAACGTGGCACCGCGGTCATCCTCGGCAAGGATGTTGCCGGAGGTCTCGTCTTCTGGTCCTCATCTGATCTTGTGTGTCAATGATCTTCACAAAGATCTGCATGCTATCATGGAGGTGCCTCCCGAGCCTTGGTTCGAACATCATTGATGATGTTGGAAACCTCGGGCTCAAGGGTGGCGCTCTCTTGCCGAGGCTGTGGAAGCCGTCCCGGCAAGGGTCTTGCCGGGGGAGTCCACCTCGCCCCCTTGATCTTTGTGTTTCTGGTCTAGCATTGCTTTGATCGTCTCGCAACCTCGGCTTCCCTCCTTTACCCCGCTAAGTGTGGCTGCAGGCGCGGCTCTGACTGCCCGTGCATAGGTAAAGGGGTGCAAAGTAGAGCCCCTACGTCTGTACACCGACAGGAGCCCCCGGGTCTGGGCCACACATAAGCATGATACGTTGTTGGGCCAGGCCTAGAATGGTGCGTGGGCAGGTGGGGCCAATTTTTACCGAGGTAACTTTTCCGCCCGCTGCGCTTTCCCACGACCCGCGTTGAACGCGCGACGTGGAATGCCGTGCGTGACGTGGGAGGCATGCGTGGGGCACCTACTGTAAGCAGGCGTCACGTTGCAGTAAATGGTAAAGAGGCGGCCCGCGCCTTCCCCATAAAAATGAGTGGTGAACAAATTACTGTCGAGCAATTGATAGAAAAGCAAATAATTATGAGATTATCTAGGCATGATCATGTATATAGGCATCACGTCCGTGACAAGTAGACCGAGTCCTGCCTGTATCTACTACTATTACTCCACACATCAAACGCTATCCAGCATGCATCTAGAGTATTAAGTTCATAAAGAACAGAGTAACGCACTAAGAAAGATGGCATGATGTAGAGGGATAAACTCATGCAATATGATATAAACCCCATCTTTTTATCCTCGATGACAACACTACAATATGTGCCTTGCTGCCCCTGCTGTCACTAGGAAAGGACACCGCAAGATTGAACCCAAAGCTAAGCACTTATCCCATTGCAAGAAAGATCAATCTAGTAGGCCAAACCAAACTGATAATTCGAAGAGACTTGCAAAGATAACTTAATCACACATAAAAGAATTCAGAGGAGATTCAAATATTTCTCATAGATAAACTGGATCATAAACCCACAATTCATGAGATCTCGACAAACACACCACGAAAAGAGTTACATTGAATAGATCTCCAAGAAGATGAAGGAGAACATGGTATTGAGATCCAAAAAGAGAGAAGAAGCCATCTAGCTAATAACTATGGACCCAAAGGTCTGTGGTAAACTACTCACAACTCATCACAGGGGCTATGGTGTTGATGTACAAGCCCTCCGTGGTTTATTCCCCCTCCGGCGGAGCGCCGGTGAAGGATCCAAGATGGGATCTCGCGGATACAGAAGGTTGCGGCGGTGCAATTAGGTTTTCGTGGCTTGTTCTGATGTTCTCGGGGTACGTGGGTATATATAGGAGGAAGAAGTAGGTCGGTGGACGCCTGAGGGGCCCACAAGATAGGGGGCGTGCCTAGTAGGGGGGTGTGCCCTCCACCCTCATGGCCGCCTCGGCTGATTCTTGACTTGCACTCCAAGTCCTCTGGATCACGTTTGTTCCAAAAATCACACTCCCAAAGGTTTCATCTCGTTTGGACTCTGTTTGATATTCCTTTTCTTCAAAATACTGAAATAGGCAAAAAAAACTGCAATACGGGCTGGGCGTCCGGTTAGTAGGTCAGTCCCAAAAATGATATAAAAGTGTGAAGTAAAGCCCATAAATATCCAAAATAGGTAATATAATAGCATGGAAAAATAAAAAATTATAGATACGTTGGAGACGTATCAAGCATCCCCAAGCTTAATTCCTGCTCGTCCTCGAGTAGGTAAATGATAAAAACAGAATTTTTGATGTGGAATGCTACCTAGCATAATTCTCAATGTAATTTTCTTTATTGTGGCATGAATGTTCAAATCCAAATGATTCAAAATAAAAGTTCATATTGACATAAGAAATAATAATACCGTCTTCTCAAAATAACATGGCCAAAGAAAGTTATCCCTACAAAATTATATAGTCTGGCTGTTGCTCTATCTTCATCACACAAAGTATTTAATCATGCACAACCCCGATGACAAGCCAAGCAATTGTTTCATACTTTAGTAATCTCAAACTTTTTCAACTTTCACGCAATACATGAGCGTGAGCCATGGACATAGCACTATATGTGGAATAGAATGGTGGTTGTGGAGAAGACAAAAAAATAGGAAGATAGTCTCACATCAACTAGGTGTATCAACGGGCTATGGATATGCCCATTAATAGATATCAATGTGAGTGAGTAGGGATTGCCATGCAACGGATGCACTAGAGCTATAAATGTATGAAAGCTCAACAAAAGAAACTAAGTGGGTGTGCATCCAACTCACTTGCTCACGAAGACCTAGGGCATTTTGAGGAAGCCCATCATTGGAATATACAAGCCAGGTTCTATAATGAAAAATTCCCACTACTATATGAAAGTGACAACATAGGAGAGTCTCTATCATGAAAATCATGGTGCTACTTTGAAGCACAAGTGTGGTAAAAAGGATAGTAGCATTGTCCCTTCTCTCTTTTTCTCTCATTTTTTTAATTGGCCTTTCTCTTTATTTTTTTGGCCTTTCTCTCTTTCTTTCTTTTTTTAAAGTCTGAAGTCTCATCTCGACTTGTGGGGGAATCATAATCTCCATCATCATTTCCTCACTGGGACAATGCTCTAATAATGAAGATCAACACACTTTTATTTACTTACAACTCAAGATTACAACTCAATACTTAGAACAAGATATGACTCTATATGAATGCCTCTGGCGGTGTACCGGGATATGCAATGAATCAAGAGTGACATGTATGAAAATTATGAAGGTGGCCTTGCCACAAATACAATGTCAACTACATTATCATGCAAAGAGCAATATGACAATAGTGATGCGTGTCATATAAACGGAACGGTGGAAAGTTGCATGGCAATATATCTCGGAATGGCTATGGAAATGCCATAATAGGTAGGTATGGTGTCTGTTTTGAGGAAGGTATATGGTGGGTGTATGGTACCGGCAAAAGTTTCGCGACACAAGAGAGGCTAGCAATGGTGTAAGGAGGAGAGTGTGTATAATCCATGAACTCAACATTAGTCATAAAGAACTCATGTACTTATTGCAAAAATCTACAAGCCATCAAAAACAAATTACTACGTGCATGCTCCTAGGGGGATAGATTGGTAGGAAAAGACCATCGCTCATCCCCTACCGCCACTCGTAAGGAATACAATTAATAAATAAAATTGTGCTCCAACTTCATCACAAAGCGGTTCACCATACGTGCATGCTACGGGAATCACAAACTTTAGCACAAGCATTCTTTAAATTCATAATCACCCAACTAGCATGACTCTAATATTACCACCTCTATGTCTCAAAACAATTATCAAGTATCAAATTGATCATAGCATCCAATTCACTTTCTATGATAGTTTTTATTATACCCAACTTGGATGCTCATCATTCTAGGACCAATTTTATAACCATAGAAAATACCATGCTGTTCTAAGAGACTCTCAAAATAATATAAGTGAAGCATGAGAGATCAATAATTTCTTCAAAATTAAGCCACCGCCGTGCTCTAAAAAGATATAAGTGAAGCACTAGAGCAAAAACTATCTAGCTCAAAAGATATAAGTGAAGCACATAGTGTATTCTAATAAATTTCAATCAAGTGGGCTTCTAACAAAAGGTGTGTACAGCAAGGAAGATTGTGGAAAACTAGAAAGCAAAGACTAATATCATACAAGACGCTCCAAGCAAAACACATATCATGTGGCGAATAAAAATATAGCTCCAAGTAAAGTTACCAATGAACGAAGACGAAAGAGGGGATGCCTTCCGGGGGCATCCCCAAGCTTAGGCTTTTGGCTATTCTTGAATATCTTGGGGTGCCATGGGCATCCCCAATCTTAGGATTTTGCCACTTGTTATTCCATAGTCCATCAAATCTTTACCCAAAACTTGAAAACTTCACAACACAAAACTCAACAGGAAATCTCATAAGCTCTGTTAGTGAAAGAAAGAAAAACCACCACATAAGGTACTGTAATGAACTCATTCTTTATTTATATTGGTGTTAAACATACTGTATTTAAAGTTCTCTATGGTTCATACCACTTAATACTAGCCGTAGATGCATCAAAATAAGCAAACAACACATGAAAAACAGAATCTGTCAAAAACAGAACAATCTGTAGCAATCTGTAATCCTCGAATACTTATGGAACTCTCAAAATCCTACCAAAATAGGAAGTCCTGGTAAATTTGTCTATTGATCTACAACAAAAAGAATCAAAGCAAAATTACGTTTCTGTGAATTAGCAAAATTATTTTCGTGCGGGCAAAGTTTCTGTTTTTTAACAGAATCAAATTAACTATCACCATAGGTTATCCTGTTGGTTCTACTTGGCACAAACACTAATGAAAACATAAAAACACATCTAAACAAAAGGTAGAAGCAAGATTTATTACTAAACAGAAACAAAAACAAAAAACACAAATAAAATTGGGTTGCCTCCCAACTAGCGCTATCGTTTAACGCCCCTAGCTAGGCATAAAAGCGAGGATAGATCTAAGTAGTGCCATCTTTGATTTTTAATTTCTTAGAGGGATCATGATCGAATCTGGGAGGTTCTTTACGTTTCCCTTCATATTAGGAAATTTTTATATCTACAACATCCACCGCTTATTTCAAAGGGTAATCAACATATTCATGCGGTGAAGATGTCCACTAATACTCTTGAGGGGTTCAAGAGACTTTTGTACAAAAATTGTTACTTAGCAAATCTTTCCGAAAACTTGTGTCTCTACTTGGGTAGGTTGTGCTCCCCCTTTTTGAGATAGTGTTCCCACTATTCCCTCTATTATTCCATGCATAATATTGGGGTTGATTTCAATAAAATTACCCTTGGCAATACAATCCAAGAGTTGTCTGTGGGACATATCTAGTCCAACATAAAAATTGCGAAGTAAAATACTGAAATTTACCTCTAGGGTGCAATTACGATAAGACTCTATCATCCTATACCAAGCATCTTTTAAATTTTCTCCTTGCCTTTGCTTGAAGTGAAAAACTTCAAACTCGGGGGACAAAGGAGCGGATAAAGGAGTAGCCATAACAACAAAGATAAACTGACACACGAGCACACAAGAGAGCAAGCGAAAGAGAGAGGAGATTGGGAAAGAGAGGGCGAATAAGACGACAAGGGTGAAGTGGGGGACAGGAAAACGAGAGGTAAATGGCAAATAATGTAAATGCGAGGGAGATGTGTTTGTGATGGGTACTTGGTATGTCTTGACTTGAGCGAAGACCTCCCCGGCAACGGCGCCAGAAATCCTTCTTGCTACGTCTTGAGCTTGCGTTGGTTTTCCTTGAAGAGGAAAGGGTGATGCAGCAATAGTAGCGTAAGTATTTCCATCAGTTTTTGAGAACCAAGGTATCAATCCAGTAGGAGGCTCCTCAGAAGTCCCACACACCTAAACAAACAAACAAAGAACTAGTAACCAACGCAATAAAGGGGTTGTCAATCCCTTCACGGCCACTTGCGAAAGTGAGATCTGATAGAGATAAATATATTTTTGGTATTTTTATGATATAGATTGGAGAAGTAAAGATGCAAATAAAAGTAGATTGAAAGCTTATATGATAAAAGATAGACCCGGGGGCCATAGGTTTCACTAGTGGCTTCTCTCAAGATAGCATAAGTATTACGGTGGGGGAAGAAATTACTGTCGAGCATTTGATAGAAAAGCGAATAATTATGAGATTATCTAGGCATGATCATGTATTTAGGCATCATGTCCGTGACAAGTAGACCGACTCCTGCCTGTATCTACTACTATTACTCCACACATCGACCGCTATCCAGCATGCATCTAGAGTATTAAGTTAATAAAGAACAGAGTAACACATTAAGAAAGATGACATGATATAGAGGTATAAACTCATGCAATATGATATAAACCCCATCTTTTTATCCTCGATGGCAACAATAAAATACATGCCTTGCTGCCCCTGCTATCACTGGGAAAGGACACCGCAAGATTGAACCCAAAGCTAAGCACTTCCATTGCAAGAAAGATCAATCTAGTAGGCCGAACCAAACTGATAATTCGAAGAGACTTGCAAAGATAACTTAATCACACATAAAAGAATTCAGAGGAGATTCAAATATTTCTCATAGATAAACTTGATCATAAACCCAGAATTCATCGGATCTCGACAAACACACCGCAAAAAGAGTTACATCGAATAGATCTCCAAGAAGATCAAGGAGAATATGGTATTGAGATCCAAAAAGAGAGAAGAAGCCATCTAGCTAATAACTATGGACCCGAAGGTCTTTGGTAAACTACTCACAACTCATCGGAGGGGCTATGGTGTTGATGTATAAGCCCTCTATGGTTGATTCCCCCTTCAACGGAGCGCCGGTGAAGGATCCAAGATGGGATCTCGCGGATACAGAAGGTTGCAGCGGTGGAATTAGGTTTTCGTGGCTTGTTCTGATGTTCTCGCGGATACAGAAGGTTGCAGCGGTGGAAGTAGGTCGGTGGACGCCCGAGGAGCCCACGAGATAGGGGGCACGCCGAGTAGGGGGGGCTCCACCCTCGTGGCTGCCTCGTCTGTTTCTTGACTTGTACTCCAAGTCCTCTGGATCATGTTTGTTCCAAAAATCACGCTCCCGAAGGTTTCATCCTGTTTGGACTCCATTTGATATTCCTTTTCTCTGAAATACTGAAATAGGCAAAAAAACAGCAATACGGGCTGGGCCTCCGGTTAATAGGTTAGTCCCAAAAATGATATAAAAGTGTAAAGTAAAGCCCATAAACCTCGAAAACAGGTAATATAATAGCATGGAACAATCAAAAATTATAGATACATTGGAGACATATCAGGGGGTGCCACCCAGGCTTGTGCCTCCCCTGGACATCGTCTCGTTCTCTGTGAAGCCTCTTGGGTCTTTTCTTATCCATAAATAATCACTATAACTTTTCGTGGCATTTGGACTCTGTTTGGTATGGATTTTGTGGACAACCAAAAACATGCAAAAACAACAACTAGCACTGAGCACTAGGTTAATAGGTTAGTTCATGAAAATCATATAAAAGTGCACCAAAACCATATAAAATTGTTGTAAACAAGGCATGAATACTTCATATATTATATATACGTTGGAGATGTATCAGCATCCTCAAGTTTAATTCCTGCTCTTCCTTGAGTAGATAAATTATAAAATAAATAACTAATGAAGTGTGAATGCTATCATAGTGCAGGAGTTCAGTCAGCGATAATTTCAATCACTTCTCCTAGCATCATAAACAACATATCTTTCTCATAAAAGTCATCATGATAAAGTAGCAATCATTTCACATGTTATGGTTTAAACAATGCATTCTTTTGAAATTTAACAACCTATGTTCGTAGTCACTAAACAATTAACATTCTTCTTATTTTCAGAAAAGTCGAAGTAAGATCTCCACATGCTCAATTATCATTTAGTCATGAATTACTTCTAGTACTCGAAGCACATTTTTACAACAAACTACATTCATCGAACACAGAGGAAGATAGGGGCTTAATGTTTTGCCTACCTACTTACTTACCATAGAGATAATTGTCAACAATAATAACTCATGATCAAATATATTAACTAATATATATTCTTGAATCTTTCCCCACCACATGATGCTTGCCAAGTGGAGAATAACTGAGGGTGGAATAAGAAGTTGACTCAACATGAAAGTTAAATAGACAGACTCTTCGTAGAGGGAACATTGATTTTCTTATGTGCCAGAGCTCATTGCTTAAAATTGAGATAATTTCATTCCAGAGGACTTTTCCTATCAACGTTTAACGATGAAGTTTTCAATATCTTCCATGCTAAACAAATTAATGGCGGTTCTCATAATGAAAAAGGTTTTACTCCCCCACAACCATACAAACACAAGTCATGGCTAGACGAATCCACGGGTGCCCTCCAATCAATCAACTTTCCATGGGGAGTTTTATTTTTATTTTTATTTTATTAAGTTAAGCAGGACTGGGCATCCCTTTTACGAGCCTCCCTTAAATTTTACAAGTGAATAAACTCTTGTCGGCGAGTAAAACCCACTTATCATGGAATATATTGACT
This sequence comes from Triticum aestivum, assembly GCF_018294505.1. NCBI lineage: Eukaryota > Viridiplantae > Streptophyta > Magnoliopsida > Poales > Poaceae > Triticum > Triticum aestivum. Next base: position 218,089,452 of record NC_057804.1, on the reverse strand, counting down.
ACCCCATCTCTCCATGAGTGGTATTGTAGAATCAACAAGATAGGTCAAGAGGGGGTTGAACAGACAATTAACCAACCAAAGGTGCAGTTTTTAGTTTTCTTGAAGTTTAGGCAGATTTTGGCACTAGTTAAGATGACATCAATACTTCCTACACATGCATATCTATAGATAGGGTAGCAGAAATAGTAGACCATGCAATTTGTGTGGAAAGTAAAGGGGTTGAGATGGGAAGATCAAATGCGACAAAGACACAGTGGTTTTTGGTGTGGTTCCGATAGGCGGTGCTATCATACATCACGTTGATGGAGACTTCAACTTCAACCCACGGAGGGTAACGCCTACGCGAGTCCATGGAGGGCTCCACCCATGAAGGGTCCACGAATAAGCAACCTTGTCTATTCCACCATGGCTTACATGCAAGAAGGACTAGCCTCACTTAGGGAAGATCCTCACAAAGTAGGCGATTTCCTTACCCTTACAAATTCGTTGGTTCAACTCCACAAGATCTTGGAGGCTCCCAAGTGACATCTAACCAATCTAGGAGAGACCAATCTCCAAAAGGTAATATATGGTGTTGTTGATGATGAACTCCTTGCTCTTGTGCTTCAAAAGATAGTCTCCTCAACACTCAATCACTCTCTCATAGATTTGGCTTGGGTGGGAGAAAGATTGGAGTGGAAAGCAACTTGGGGAGGCTAGCAATCAAGGTTCAAATGGTTCATCTATGTGAATTGTATGCCACATAATCACACACATCTTGTTAAGTTGAACCATTTCTGTTGTGTTCCCTAATCGAAAACAGTTCGTCCAAGTGAACCGTATGCCGTATATCACACACACCTTGATCTGGTTAACCATTTCTGTTGCATTCCCTAATAGCAAACAATTCATCAGAGCAAACTGCATGCCGTATATCGCACACACATTGATATGGCTGCCCGTTTCTGTTGTTCTGCCTCATCGAAAACAGTTCGGATGGATCAACCATGTGCCCTGCATCGCACACACAACTAAAATCAGAATCGTGTTTGATGGCTCCGCCAGCGCAAATGTTTTGCATCTTTTTTGACAGGTTTTTTCCATCACCGTTTATGATTAATGCATCACACACAGTTTTGTAAAAGGGTCCCTGATCGAAGTGTGGCATTAGCAGCATCCTACAGTAGTGCTGACAACTCTACAAATCTCTGCTTTCCTTTGCGAAGGGCCTACCTATATAATTTTATGCAATTTTTATTTTTATTTGAGTCTCCATATTCTCTTATAAAGCACCAACTATGGAGCACTATGATCATACTTGAGAATTGGATGTAGCTAATATTCGAGTGTGTTTCGTGAATGGATCAATGATTGAGCATGATGGGCTAGGGATAACTTTCTTTAGTGTTCATATTTTGAAAACATGGTTTCTTGTTCGTATGCTTGAGTATTGAAGTCTTCATGTGAAATATAGACTATTTCTTTGAACCATCTAAAGTCCAAATGTCCATTCTACAAAAGAAATGAATATATGATGAACATGTTAGGCAGCGTTCCACATCAAAAATTCTTTTTTTATCATTTACGTACTCGGGGATGAGTAGGAATTAAGCTTGGGGATGCTGATACGTCTCCAATGTGTCTATAATTTTTGCTTGCTCCATGCTATTATATTATCAAATTTGGATTTTTATATTCATTTTATAGCAACTTTATATCATTTTTTGGGACTATCCTATTGACATAGTGCCAAGTGCCAGTTGTTGTTTTTTGCTTGTTGTTTTACTTCACAGAATATCCCTACCAAACGGAGTCCAAACACAATGAAACTTTTTGGAGATTTTTTGGACTAGAGACAACTTGGGAGCCAAGTAAGCACCTGGGGGAGGCCCGTGGGGCCCACAAGACACCAGGGCACTCTATAGGCCCCTAGCACACCCTAATGGGTTGTGGGGCCCATGGGGGTCTCCTCCATCGCCTCTCAGCTCTATAAATACCCAAATTATCCAGAAACCCTGGGGGATTTGATGAAACACAATTCCAGCCACCACAAGTTCCAAAACCACAAGATCCAATCTAGAGCCCTATTTCGGCACTCCATCAGAGGGGAACACGATCACAGAGGACTTCATCATCCTCATTGATGCTCCTCCGATAATGCATGAGTAGTTCACAATAGACCTACGGGTCCGTAGGCAGTAGCTAAATGGCTTCTTCTCTCTTCTTGGTTCTCGATACATTGGTCTCTTGGAGATCTATTTGATATAATGACTTTTGGCAGTGTGTTTGTTGGGATCCGATGAAGTTCTAGTTTTTGATCAGATTTATATCCATGAATATTATTTGAGTCTTATTCGATCTCTTATATGCATGATTATTTATAGCCTCGTATTTCTTCTCCGAATCTTTGGTTTAGTTAGGCCAACTAGATTCATTTTTCTTACAATGGGAAGAGGTGCTTTGTGATGGGTTCGATATTGCGGTGTCCTCACCCTATGACAGAAGGGGTAGCAAGGGACGCATGTATTGTTGCTATTAAGGATAAAAATATGGGGTCTATTCCTACATGAATAGATCTTATCTACATAATGTCGTAGTTCTTATTGCATTAGTCCATTTCTCCGTGAACTTAATACACTAGATGCATGCTGGATAGCGGCCGATGTGTGGAGTAATAGTGGTAGATGCAGGCAGGAATCGGTCTACTAATCTTGGATGTGATTCCTATATTCATGATTCCTTGGATATCGTCATAATTATTTGTTCTTGTATCAATTTCCCAACAGTAATTTGTTTACCCACCGTGTGCTATTTTTTTGAGAGAAGCCACTAGTGAAATCTACGGCCTCTGAGTCTATCTTTGATCATATTTGCTTTCTGGTCTATTTTTTGCCATATTTGTTTTCCGATCTATTATTTCAAAAACCCAAAAACACCTTGCTGCACTTTTTCTTTACTTATTTTTTGTGTGCTTGATTCAGATCTATTTATCCAAACTCATACACATTTATCTATCTTTTTACCGAGGAGGGATTAACAACCCCTCTTATGTGTTGGGTTGCAAGTATTTGTTCTTTGTGTGTCGTTACCGTTTACATAGTGTTGATTGGTTCTCCTACTAGATTGATACCTTAGTTTCACAACTGAGGGAAATACTTATCATAGTTGTGCTGCATCATCCCTTCCTCTTTGGGGAAATACCAACAAAGTCTCTAGCCACGTCAAATGAATTTCTGGTGCCGTTGCCGAGGAGACATCATCAACATCTATCAGGTTCCTAATCACAAATCTCATCTCCTCGAAATTTACATTATTTGCCATTTGCCTCTCATTTCTTCTCCCTGACTTCACAAAAAAAAATTCCTTTTTTATTCGCCTTCTTTTTCGTTCGCTTTTTTCTCGTTAGATCTATCTTTTTGCTTGCAATCTTGTTTGCATAGTCATGGTGTCTCAAAAAATACTAAATTGTGTGATTTTTCCAATACGAATAATAATGATTTTATTTGCACTCTGGTTGCTCCTCCCCCCACTAGTGCGGAGTCTTGTGATATCAATGCCGCTTTGTTGAATCTTGTTGTGAAAGATCAAGTTTCCGGTACTCCTAATGAGGATGTTGTGTCCCATCTAAACACATTTGTAGAATTGTGTAATATGCAAAATAAAAAATATGTGGAAAATGATATTGTTAAATTGAAATTGTTTCCTTTGTATTTGACGGATCATGCAAAATTTTGGTTTTCTTCATTTCCTCTTAATAGTATCGATTCTTGGGATAAGTGCAAAGATGCTTTTACTACTAAGTATTTTTCACTCGTGAAAATTATTTCCCTTAGTAATCAATTCATGAATTTTAAGCAACTTGAGCATGAACATGTTGCATAATCTTGGGAAAGAATGAAATTGATGCTAAGAAATTGTCCTTACTCATGGTTTAAATCTTTGGATGATTGTACAAAAAAATTATGCGGGATTGAATTTTGTTTCTAGAAATCTTTTAGATTCCACCGCAGGTCGTACTTTTATGGAAATTAATTTGGGTGAAGCTACTAAATTGCTTGATAATATTATGGAAAATTATTCACAATGGCGTACCAAAAGGGCACCTACTAGTAAAAAAAGTTAATTCGTCTGTGGAAATTAGTACTTTGAGTGAAAAAGTTGATGCTCTTATGAAGTTGGTTGCTTGTAAAAGTGCTCCTATTGATCTTAATGATGTGCCTTTGTCTACTTTGATTGAACAAAATAGTGATCCTGTAGATGTGAATTTTGTCTCACGAAACAATTTTAATAACAATGCTTATAGAGGCAATTTTAATCCTAGGCCTTTTCCTGGAAATTCCTCTAATAACTAAAAATAATAGAAACCCCTCTGATCTTGAGAGTACTATTAAAGAATTTATCAATGCTCAAAAATTTTCAACACTACGATAGAAGAAAAGTTGAATAACATTGATAGAATTTCCCATGAAGTAGAAAATCTCAAGTTTAAAACTTTTCCACCTAAGGTTGATGTTAATGAGTCAGATCTAAGTATTTTATGAAAACATCAAGCAAAAATAAATAAAATGACATTCTAAGAATATCATAAATCATGCAAAGAAGTAAAACTTAGGCTCAACCGATACTAACCGATAATTGATGATGAAGAAAGGTGGGATGCCTACCGAGGTATCCCCAATCTTAGATGCTTGAGACTTCTTGTAATATTATCTTGGTTTGCCTTGGTCATCCCCAAGTTTGAGCTCTTGTGTCTTCTTCATTCCTCTCATATCACAGTTTTCCTAAATCTCAAAATCTTCATCCATACAAAACTCAACAAGAACTCGTGAGATGAATTAGTATAAATCAATGCAAAAATCTTATCATTCTACAGTGTAGAAAATCACTAAAATTATTATTTAACATTGCATACTAAATTCCTCTGCATATTTAATACTCCTATCCTCAAATAGAATCATTAAAAAACAAACATATGCAAGCAATGCAAACATAACAGCAATCTGCCAAAACAGGGCAGTCTGTAAAGATGCAAAAAGATCCATAATTATTTAACTGAAATAAATCTGAAAGTTTATCATACTGTAGATAATTTATGATAGCTTATTGTGCAAAAAAATTCAACATTTTATCACATCCTGACATTTCTTTAACAACTCATGCACTAGCGTGGAACTTTCTCTTTTGAAACAGCCACATATAGACTTGCAAAATAAGCATAGCGAAGGCTACACTTGACATTTTTATTGAATGAAAAGATGCAACACATTATTTTAAATATCATCAGTAAAATACAAATAAAATAATATGATGCTCCAAGCAAAACACATATCATGTGACGATGAAAATATAGCTCCAAGTGAGGTTACCGATAATGTTGGAGACGAAAGAAGGGGTGCCTTTTAGGGCATCCCCAAGCTTAGTTGCTTGGATATTCCTTGAATATTACCTTGTGGTGCCTTGGGCATCCCCAATCTTAGGGTCTTGTCACTCCATATTCTCCTCATATCAACATCTCACACAAAACTTGAAAACTTCAGTCACACAAAACGTAACAGAACTTCGTGAGATAGGTTAGTATGAAAAAGACAAATCATTCACTTTGGTATTGTCAAAGACTTCATAATTGTTCTCTCACAATGCCCACTGTAACTTATCATTTACATAATTTATATTGAGCAATATAAGCCATAGAAACTAGAAAACAAGCAAACTGTGCATTGAAAAACAGAATCTGTCAAAAATAGAACAGTCTATAATGATTTGAACTTTGACCATACTTCTGCTACTTTAAAAATTGTGAGAAATTAGGACAACGTAGGGAATTTATATATCAATCATCTATAAAAATGCAGAATTTTTCGATGCTCCAGTGAATTTAAACAATTATGTATTGGAAGCAAAAGTTTCTGTTTTTACACAGAATCAAGTCAACTACCATCCACACTATCCCAAAGGCTTTACTTGGAACTTTATTGAAACAAAAGCTATAAAACATGATTACTACAGTAGCTTAATCATGTAAACACACAAAAACAGTAGGTAAAAGTGTTGGGTTGTCTCCCAACAAGTGATTTTCTTTAATGCCTTTTTAGCTAGGCATGATGATTTCAATGATGCTCACATAAAAGATGGAATTGAAACATAACAAGAGCATCATGAAACACATGGCAACCATGTTTAAGCTTAACCAACTTCCTATGCATGGGGATTTTGTGAGAAAATAATTTATGGGAGCAAGAGTCAACAAGCATAGGAAGGCAAAACAAGCAAAACTTCAAGATTTTCAACACATAGAGAGGAAACTTTGTATTATTGACATATGTAAAAAAGCATATGTTCCTCCCTCATAATAATTTTCAGTAGAATCATGAATGAATTCAACAATATAACTACAAAATAAAGCATTCTTTTCATGATGCATAAGCATAGAAATTTTGTTACTCTCCACATAAGCAAATGTATTCTCCTGAACAGTAGTGGCAGCAAATTCAACAAAATAACTATCATGTGATACTTGATTGACATAATCAATTTGAGCATTAAAATGATGATGACATGTTTCATGGCTATCATTATTCTTTATAGCATACTTATCATCACAATAATCATCATAAATAGAAACTTTGTTCTCATAATCAATTGAAAGATTTTCCAACATAGTGGATTCATCATTAAATAAAGTCATGACATCTCCAAATCCACTTTCATCAATATAATCCTCATAAATAGGAGGCATGAAACCATCATAATAAATTTTCTCATCAAAACTTGGGGGGCTAAAAATATCATCTCCATCAAACATAGCATCCCCAAGCTTATGGCTTTGCATATCATTAGCATCATGGATATTCAAAGAGTACATACCAACAACATTGCAATCATGCTCATCATTCAAAGATTTTTTTTGTAAACATTTTATAGAATTCGTCTTCTATCAATTGAGCACAGTTTTCCTTTCCATCATTTTCACAAAAAACATTATAAAGATGAATAATATGATGCAACCTCAATTCCTTTTTTGTTGTTTTCTTTTTATGAACCTAACTAGTGATAAAACAAGAAACAAAAAGATTCAATTGCAAGATCTAAAGATATACCTTCATGCACTCACCTCCTTGGCAACGGCGCCAGAAAATAGCTTGATGTCTACTACACAACTTGTTCTTGTAGACTCGTGTTGGGCCTCCGAGCGCAGAGTTTTGTAGGACAGTAGCAAATTTTCGTAAAGTGGGTGTCTTAAGGTTTATCAATCTGTGGGAAGCGTAGGATGAAGATGGCTCTCTCAAACAACCCTGCAACCAAATAACAAAAAGTCTCTTGTGTCCCCAGCACACAAAATACAATAGTAATTTGTATAGCTGCACTAGTTAGGCGAAGAGATGGTAATAAAAGCATAGTAATAATAGTAGATATTATTTTTTGTAATAGGAACAATAAAAAACAGCAAGGTAGCAATTGATAAAACGGATCATAAATGGTATTGCAATGCTTGAAAATGAGGCCTAGGGTATGTACTTTCACTAGTTCAATCTCTCAACAATGCTAATATAATTGGATCATATAACCATCGCTCAACGTGCGATGAAGAATCACTCCAAAGTCCCTATCTAGCGGAGAACATAAGAAGCAATTGTTGGTAGGGTACGAAACCACCTCGAAGCTATTCTTTCCAATCGATCTATCCAAGAGTTCCTACTAAAATAACACCACGTTATCCTTTCCAATCGATCTATCCAGAGTTCGTACTAAAATAACACCAAGTTATCATTTCTGATCGATCTATCAATAGTTCGTACTAAGATAACACCAAATAATTTCATATTCATTGTACTTAATCCAACACAAAGAACCTCAAAGAGTGCGCCAAGATTTCTACAGAAGAAACAAAGACAAGAACGTGCATCAACCCTTATGCATAGATTACCCCAATGTCACCTCGGGAATCCGTGAGTCGGGTGCCAAAACATATATCAAGTGAATCAATATGATACCCCATTGTCACCATGGACATTCATAGCAAGACATACATAAAGTGTTTTCAAATCCATAAAAGTAATCAATCCGATCAGAACAAAATCTCGACGGGAAAACTCAATTCACAACAAGATAGAGAGGGGAAAACATCATATGATCCAACTATATTAACCAAGCCCATGATACATCAAGATCGTGACATCTCAAGAACATGAGAGAGAGAGAGAGATTAAACACATAGCTACTGGTACAAACCCTCAGCCCCGAGGGTGGACTACTCCCTCCACATCATGGTGGCCGTCGGGATGATGAAGATGGCCACCGGTGATGATTTCCCCCTCTGGCAGGATGCCGGAACAGGGTCGAGATTGGTTTTTCATGGCTATAGAGGCTTGCGGCAGCGGTACTTCTGATCTAGGGTTATTTCTAGGGGTTTCTATATTTATAGGATTTTTTGGCGTTGGTTTCACGCGAAGATGGGCCTCGAGGTGACCACAAGCCATCAGCATACGAGTTGGGCGCCAGGAGCGCCGTGGTGGGTTGTGCTCACCTCCTTGACATTCTAGCCCGCCATGGAGCTTCTAGTGCCTCTTTTGTTCCAAAAAAGTCGTCAAAAAGTTTCAGCTCATTTGGAGAACTTTCATTTCTGCACACAAAAAACACCACGGTAGTTCTGCCGAAAACAGCGTCAGTCTGGGTTACTTCCATGCAAATCATACCAAAACCATACAAAATTGTTGTAAACATGGCATGAATACTTCATAAATTATAGATACGTTGGAGATGTATCAATCGTCCAGCGATGAGATCCTCCAGCTCCTTCTTCAATTCTTCACAGCTTTGCTTGACAGTAGCCACAAATTCCTCCACCTCCTACTCACGCTCGATCCAAAGCTTCCTCTAGTCACCCATCAGTTCCTCGACGTCCGCTTTCAGCGTCATCCCCGAGTCACTCCTCTACTCATGTAGCATCTTCCTGCCGGTGTCCTCCTCCTCCGTCTCGGTGAGTGCCTTGAGAAGCTTTGCATTGTTACCCATGAGTTGCGCGATGAGGCCGGTCGCCTTCTCAACCGAGGCATCGCTAATCTTGAGGAACTTCATCAAGACGTCGACCAGCTCTTGGTACTTAATTAGGCTAGCGAGAATGTCATCCTCGCTTGCCAGGGACTTCAGCACCGCCAGCTCATCGCGATCACCGAGGCGGCGAGTGCGCTTGTGAAAGCCCTTGCGTGCTGGTGAGAACTCCTTTGAGGGCTCCGCAGCCCATCAAGACATCTCTATTGTGGATGTCGCGTAGCGGCGAGACCTCTCTAGTTCTTTTGCGACCTTGGTCATTGCTCCTTGGTTATATGTCAACCAAAACTCCTCCTACCGGTCATGGCGGAATGACTTGACAAGTAAGAACTATTTTGTAGGTGATTAGGAGAGGAACCGTGAAGTAAATTTCTAGTGGGTAGTTTTATAACCCGGTGCTAAGTGTGAACATGTTTAGGTTTGATCGGTGTGAACAAATTTGCAGTTACTTATTATGTGGTAATCTAGAATGTGACGAGAAACAAGCTTAAAATTTATTGATGGTTCTAGGCTCAAAGCCCGAAACACACCTTCATATGGCTGCCCGTTTCTGTTGTTCTGGCTCATTGCAAACAATTCTTATGGATTAACTGTATGCCACGCATAGCACATGCATCCAAAGCCCGAAATGGTTTCCGGATGGCATATGTGGGCCCACGTTCTTGGATGTGTACGTGTTTGCCCACTATCACACACGGTGCACCGTGTCCGATGGATGCACCGTCGCGCCTCCAATGAGGTGCTAGAAGGTTGACAAGAATTCCAATGTGCAGGTGTGGTTGCTCGCCATTGAGACGGCCGCGATGCGCTCTCCTCGCGCCCCCTGCGCGCTTTTCTTGTCATTAAGGCGGCCGCGGCATGCTCTACTCGTGTCTGTCCGTGCGTTTTGCTCGCCATTGAGGCGGCTGCGGCGTGCTCTGCTCTAGCGTCCCTGCGTGCAATCTGCTTGCCGTTTAGGCACCAAAGTGCGCTTGGGTCACGTCCCTCCGCGTGCGCTCTGCTAGATGTTGGGGCGGGTGCAAGATCATGATGGGGAAGCTTTAGTTATTTGATCTCAGATTATGTTAATTAATTATACCTCTAGACCTGGAATTAGCTAGCTCTGGAGGTATAATTAATTAACCTAAACTATGATCTCTCGCGCCCATTCCCGTTGCGCAAATCCATCTTGTCGTCGGCCGTTGGGAGTATGCCGGTATATGTGGGTAACTAGCTAGCAAGTGGATCAGCAACGAGTCGCCGCCGTCGACCACTTCTGTGGTTATTTGTAGCTAGGAGACGTCTAGGAGATTGGGGATTTTACAATTTACCCATGCGGAGCATGGGAAGCCTTCACTGGAGCGCGGAAGCCTTCCCTAGAGTGCGGGAAAACTAAGTGGAGCACAGAAGCCGACAACCGTATGCGATGTCACTTGTTATCACACATGTGTTAACATAAGAAATGTATGTGCAACTTAGTAATCATCGCACACGAGTACTCGCATACGCAACGTGTGCAATACTCCTAGCCACCGCAAGCAACTAGTTTGCATTTTTCAAAGTTTTTTGTACACATAGAATCGCACACGAATATATACTACTCTATAGTGTATCAGTTTTGAAATGGATCCAGAGCATCAATCATAACCGTTGGTCTCCAAAATCCAAGGGCTAAGGTCAGCCGGATTCGCCATGAACAGTAGACTGATGTTGCCTCTACTCTGTTCTAGAACATTCACGTGGCCCTTCCAGGAAAAGAAAGGCCCATATGTGATGCCTCATGGGCCATATTACCGTTTGAGCGGATGACGATTTGAGCCCAGATAAGATGGTTTGTGAGGAGAATGTGGAGAGAAAAAGATAGAGTAACATACAATTTTTTTAATGAGCCTACAGTATTTTAGATGTGAATGTACAGTTTTTTGTGAATATAAAAAACAATTGTGGGTGGAATTCCATTTATCAAAATCACTATTTTATACTTTTTTCGAGTCATGCTTCAAAATCACTCCATTCTTTTAAGACGTGCATTGCACGTGCATACATACTAGTTAACTATAGTAACCATATGTGTTATATTTTCTCATCGCAAATAGTTCATATGAGTGGATTGTTTAACGCGTATCACTGTAACGCCCCGATAATTAAGCTACAGTAATCCCAAGTTAATGGTGCCATGTCATCACATTACTGTTGCTAATCCTCATTTGATCCAAGGCATAACTCTAATTCAAATTAATGACCAAAATTCAAATTTCTCAAACATGCAAACTAAAATGTTCATCATGTGGAGAATATTCCATAACTAGTTATGGTGGTAAACCAACATTTTTGGAAGTGTGTAAATGACCTTAAATAAATAAAACAGGGGCTAAAAAAATTATTAAATGCTTTTTAATAATAAACAAATACAAACCTACTAAAATTATTTGTGGTAGTTTCTTAATTAATAATACTAATTTAGGGGCTAAGACAAAATTTTAATAAAATAAACCGATAGAAAACAATAGCTACAAAAAGAAAAGGAAAATACAAAAGTTAAATAGAAGAATAAGAGGACCCCATGTTCCCTCGCTTAGCCCACTAGAGCTGGCCCATCCCACTCCCCCCCCATGCACTGCTCATCCGATCAAGGGGCTGGTCGCCGCCAAACCCCCTCGCTCGCAGCACCGCGAGAGGGGATAAGGCCGCCACCCACAGTCCCCTCGCCCCCTCGCCTTCCCCCTGCTCCACTCGCCCCCCACTCGGCTCCTCTCATCGCTCGGCTAGATCTCTCCCCCCATGCTACGCCGAGTGCTCTGCCCGTACCCATGGCCACCAAGCCCCTCGTGCACTAGGGGCTTGATCACAAGCCTCGCCGCACTCGTCCTCATCCTCTGCATTCGCCCATTCGTGCCGGGGTGCTCCATACCGCCCAAATCGATATCACCCTCTCCCGGGCCACTTGAGGTCGCCTCTGTCAGCATCGAGCCTACCCCGAGCTACTCCGGCTTCATCGACACATCCGCGATCCCCCCTGTGAGCTTCTCCGTGAACCAACTTGTCACACCTAACCAGCTGTTAGTGTGCCTAAAGAGCTGGCTGGTGGGCCTAGCCAGCTGGCTGGCCAAGTGGAGGCGTGGGTGACGATAAAGGGTGGCAGCATGTGGCCGTGTGAGTCATGCGTGTGTAAATCAGTTCATGTATCTAAACTTTCATCTGAAATCACAACCCCTTCTCCAAGCTCATCCCCTTCCTCACCTACTCCCTCAACCCCCTCTCTGGATCGCCGATCCCCTCCAGATCAGGGGCGTTACATTGGTATTCAGAGCCAAAATTTTCTTTCCCCTCACCGCCGTTGTATCGTCGGAGCTTGGGAGGTGGATCGGTAACATCCACCGTGAATGGTGCGAGTCCGCTCGCCAGATCTCGCCCAAAATCCGTCGCGGGGTTTGATCCCCTTTCAGGCGGGAGCAACGGCGCCCTCGAAGCCCTCCGTTGTGACGCGGCAATTCCTGGAAGCCACGAAGGAAGGGAACGCCAACATCGCTAAGATGCTCGACTCCCTCCTCACCAAGCTCGACGAGAAGAACGCTCTCCGCGACAAGCAACTGCAGGTGCAACTCTCCTGCAACAACCAGATCACGCTGGAGATGCGGGGTCTTGCGCGGCAGCTCGATCTGACATAAGCCAACATCGATGCGACCCACAAGACCGTCGATGGCTCGGCCTCACCTGCGGGCTCCGTCACCATGCTGGTACCATCACCACCACCACCGCCGCCGCCGCCACCGCCACCACCGTCTCCGTGCCCCCAGCCCCCCACGCGGAGCCCCATCACCCCGCCTCTGCTCACACTCGTTTTGGGGACAACCGACCACCACTCTTCCCGGTTCCCCCTCTCGGTGCACCCATGGCTGGGGTCACCGCGCCGCGGCCCAGCCCCAGCTACACAGAGAGCTCCTACCACAAAACCCCAAAACACGATTTCCCCCGCTTCAACGGATCCGCACCCTACCATTGGCTGGATCGGTGCTTCGCATACTTTGATCTCTACAAGGTGGGTCAACAATTTTGGGTGACCACCGCTGCTCTTTACATCGAGGGGCGGGCAGCGCACTGGCTCCAGGCGTTTCGCCAGAGTCACCGCAACCTGTCATGGGACATGTTCTCTGTCGCCGTGCTCGAAGAGTTAGGCGCGGACGAGTTTGAGCTCACTATGCACCGTCTCCTATAGCTACGGCAGACCGGCAGCATCGTCGAGTATCGCACGGTGTTTGATGAACTCATGTATCACCTTCTGGCGCTGGATCCCTCCATCAACAACAAGTTCTTCATCAACCAGTTCTTGTTGGGCCTGAAGGACGAGCTGCGCGCTGTCATTCGCCTACAAGCCCCGTCGAGCATCACCCACGCATTCGTGTTGGGCGCATTCAGGAGGAAGAGCTAGGCACGACATGCCCACGGGTCCGACCAGTCCCTCCAGGGCGTCCTCTTCCACCAATGAACACGGCGCAACCGCGCCAAGTGGCAGCCCCACGTGCTGCCAGCGATGAATTCGCTCGGGAGCGTCAGCTGCGGGATTACCGGCGCGCCAACAACCTCTACTTCAAGTGCGGGGACAAATACTCATGGGAGCACCGCTGCGCGTAGCCGGCACAATTGCTCACCATCCATGTGGGGGAGCATGGCAAGGTCCTCTCCGACAACGCGATCCATGCTCTCCAGCTCTTGGACAAGCCCGATCCACCAGATCGTCCTGTGGAGTGTTGCGTGCTGTCAGCTCAGGCGCTGGACGGCTCCGACTCGCCAAGTACTATTCGCCTGCGTGCTCTGGTGGGGAACCAAGTTATGCTGCTACTCCTCAACTCAAGCAGCACCCACAGCTTCGTCAACAAGAGCTTCGTCGATCGCATCGGCGTGCAAACCCAACCTCTGCCATCGGTGGAAGTACAAGTCACCAACGGCGACCGCCTCACCTGCGATCGCATCGTGCCCGACCTGAAGTGGTGGATGCAGGGGCACACCTTCTTGACACCAATGCGCGAACTCGCCATCGGCGCCTACGATGGCATTCTGAGCATGGACTGGCTGGCGCAGTACAGTCCCATGACTTGCCACTGGCAAGACAAGTTCGTCTCATTCCTCCACGATGGCGAACAAGTCACGCTACGCGGTGTCAAGCCCAAGGCCACCGAGACCGTGACGGCGGTGGAACCAATAGAACTTCACAAGTTGATTGTAGGCAATGAGGTGTGGGCAATGGCCATGGTGGATGCCTGCCCGCCCATTCAGACCAAGCGCAAGACACCGATTCACACCCTTCTCATAGACCTCCTCGACGAGTACGCCGACGTCTTCGCCACGCCTCACGGACTGACGCCACACTGTCAGTACGACCACGCCATCACATTGGTGGAAGGGGCGATTCCGGCCAATACCCGCCCCTACCGCTACTCTAGGGGCAGGTCTGTGAGATGCTGGACTTGGGGGTTATTACACACAGCGTGAGCCCCTATGCGACACCGGTGTTGCTGGTCAAGAAGAAGGATGGCACCTGGAGGTTTTGCATCGACTACCGCCGGCTCAATGAAGCGAGGATCAAGATTAAGTTTCCCCTGCCGATCGTGGATGAACTGCTCAATGAACTAGCGGGTGCTACAGTCTTCTCCAAGCTAGATTTGCGGTCCGGCTATCATCAGATTCGAATGCGAGAAGAAGATGAGGTGAAGACGGCGTTCAAAACCCATCATAGCCATTTTCAGTTCCGTGTCATGCCGTTCGGCCTCACCAATGCACCGGCAACATTTCAGTGCCTGATGAACGCAATCTTCAGTAAGTACATCCGTAAGTTCGTCATCATTTTCGTTGACGATATTTTGGTCTTCGGTGAAACGATGGAGGAGCATCTGGAACATGTGCGCACGGTGTTGGTGTTGCTTCGGCAACACCAACTCTATGTCAAGGCCTCCAAGTGCAAGTTCGCCACCTACCACATCGACTAGCTCGGCCATGTGATCCCCTGCGAGGGCGTCGCCACCGATGCGGAGAAGACCTAGGCCATGGTACAGTGGCCTACACCGACGACGGCGACTGAACTTTGTGGTTTCCTTAGCCTCACCGGCTATTACCGCAAGTTTGTGCCACACTACGGCATCATCGCCAAGCCACTCACGCAGCTCCTCACAAAGAAATGCTTCGAGTGGTCTAAGCACGCCCAAGCTGCGTTCGACCTGCTCAAGCAGGCCATGGTCACCACACCGGTGCTCGTGCTCCCCAACTTCAACAAGCCATTCGCCATCAAGACGGATGCCTGCAACACAGGCATCGGCGTGGTGCTCACCCAAGAGGGGCACCCTATGGCTTACTTCAGCAAGGCGCTGGGCGCGTGCAACGATAATCTCTCCACTTACGAGAAGGAGTTTCTTGCGGTTATGATGGCTGTGGACAAATGGCGTCAGTATCTACAACGCGGGCCGTTCGACATCCTCACGGACCACAAGAGCCTCTACAACCTAGGCGAGCAACACCTGGAGACAGATGTCCAGCGCAAAGCCATGTCCAAGCTCGTCGGCCTTCAATTTCGCTTCCTTTACAAGCGTGGCCTCGACAATGGAGCAGCGGATGCACTCTCCAGGGTGGGCAAGCTCATGGACGTGGCCGCGCTCTCGACCTGTTAGTCGGCATGGTTGCAAGAGGTGGCTAACTCCTACGCGACGGACGCGGATGCCCAGGAACACCTCAAGCATCTGGCCGTGTCCAGCCCGGATGCAGACGGGTACGAGCTCCATCGAGGCGTCATTCGTCGTCAAGGCCGGCTCTGGATTGGCGTGAACACGGCCCTGGGCACCAAGCTGATCGCCGCACTCCACAACAGCGCGGTGGGTGGGCACTCGGGCGTTACGACGACCTATCACCGCGTCAAGAAGCATTTCGAGTGGCGTGGCCTGAAGAAGGACGTGGAGGAGTTCGTGCACCAATGCATGATCTGTCAACAGGCCAAGAACGAGCACACCAAACCGGCTGGCCTCCTCGCGTCCCTTCCTATTCCGTCCGCGCCATGGGAGGACCTGACAATGGATTTTATCGAGGGCTTGCCGGTGTCCGAGCGCTGCAACTCCATCATGGTGGTTGTCGATCGCTTCACCAAGTTTGCACACTTTGTGCCACTCCGCCACCCCTTCACCGTGGCAACAGTCGCCCGCGCGTTCTGGGGCAACATTGTGAAGCTGCACGGCATCCCTTCTTCCATTGTCTCCGACCGCGATAAGATCTTAACCAGCAACCTCTGGCGTGAGCTGCTCGAGAGCGCGGGCACCAAGCTATTGTAGTCGATGGCGTACCACCCGCAGACCGATGGCCAGAGAGAGCGGGTGAACCAGTGCCTAGAGATGTACCTGCACTGCGCCGTCCATGACTCCCCCAACAAGTGGCGCCGCTGGCTACCGATGGCTGAGTTCTGGTACAAATCGACCTTCCATTCATCGTTCAACTGCACACCCTTCAAGGCCCTGTACGGCAGAGAAGCCAATTTGGGCGCCATGGCAACCTGGGCAGAGGAGGCACCAGCCAGCGACGACCTGGACTGGGCAGCTCATACGGATGCCATCCGCGTACAACTGACGCGTGCCCAGCACCGCTTCAAGAAGCAGGTGGACAAGCACCGCGTCGAGCACTCCTTCCAAGTGGGGGAACAAGTCCTGCTGAAACTACAGCCCTATGTGCAACGCTCCATGGTCTCGCGCCCATGCGCCAAGCTCGCCTACAAATTCTTCGGCCCCTACACCATGCTGGAGAAGATTGGACCTCTGGCTTACAAGTTGGATTTCCCGACGGACAGCTGCGTGCACCCAGTCTTCCACGTCTCTGAGCTGAAGCCGTTCACGCTGGATTACTCGTTGGTGTTCGCCGAGCTTCCCCGTGTCCAAGACCTGTCTGCTACGATGATAGAGCCTGTCAAGATTCTGGAGAGGCACATGATGAAGCACGACGATGCACCCGTGGTGTAGCTCAAGATCCAGTGGTCGTCATCGTCCTCGGACGCGGCCGCCTGGGAGGACTACGACGTGCTACGCCAGTGATTTCCCACGGCTACCATTAGGGACGGGGAGGCCTCGTCTTAAGGAGCGAAGAATGTCACACCTAACCAGCTGTTAGTGTGCCTGAAGAGCTGGCTGGTGGACCCAGCCTGCTGGCCGGCCAAGTGGAGGCATGGTTGACGATAAAGGGTGGCCTCCTATGGCCGTGTCAGTCATGCGTGTGTAAATCACTTCCTGTATCCAAACTTTCATCTAAAATCACAACCCCTTCTCCAAGCTCATGCCCTTCTTCACCTGCTCCCTCACCCCCCTCTCTGGATCGCCGATCCCCTCCAGATCAGGGGCGTTACACAACTTTCCCCTTTTTGTCCCGTTTAGATGCCTTGGACGCCGCCTACAACCTCCCGTCAACGCGCCCGAAGCTCGGCCCTTGCACGCGCGCTCAACGCGCACTGAGCAAGCCTTGACTACGCTCAGCCGAGTCCCCGGCGGGCCCCGCCATGCCCCCTACACCGCCCATGCAGCCCCGCGCCGAGATAGCTCCGCCGGCTCCCTCCCACCCTCGTGGTTCCCTGGTTGCGTCCCATTGTTGCCACCTTCCAGCATCGTTGTTGCTACTGCCCTTGCCCGCAGGCCCGCTCATGCCTCTTGCTACTTGCCGTCGCTCATGCATGTGGGCGCTCGCCGCTGTTGCTGCTTTGCTTACTACGAAGCTGCTCTCACTTGTCGCGTCTCGTGCCTGGCCGCACCCGCCTCTCGCAGTTGCGCACCGCCGTGACCCTCTTCCAGCCATGCTACGTCTTGAGCTTGCGTTGCTTTTCCTTGAAGAGGAAAGGGTGATGCAGCAAAGTAGCGTAAGTATTTCCCTCAGTTTTTTAGAACCAAGGTATCAATCCAGTAGGAGGCTCCTCAAAAGTCCCACACACCTACACAAACAAACAAAGAACTCGCAACCAACACAATAAAGGGGTTGTCAATCCCTTCATGGCCACTTGCGAAAGTGAGATCTGATAGAGATAGTATGATAAGATAAATATATTTTTCGTATTTTATAATATAGATGCAAAAAGTAAAGATGCAAATAAAAGTAGATTGAAAGCTTATATGATAAAAGATAGACCCAGGGGCCATATGTTTCACTAGTGGCTTCTCTCAACATAGCATAAGTATTACGGTGGGTGAACAAATTACTATCGAGCAATTGATAGAAAAGCGAATAATTATGAGATTATCTAGGCATGATCATGTATATAGGCATCACGTCCGTGAAAAGTAGACCGACTCCTGCCTGCATCTACTACTATTACTCCACACATCGACTGACTCCTGCCTGCATCTAGAGTATTAAGTTCATAAGAACAGAGTAATGCATTAAGAAAGATGACATGATGTAGAGGGATAAACTCAAGCAATATGATATAAACCCCATCTTTTTATCCTCGATGGCAACAATACAATATGTGCCTTGCTGCCTCTGCTGTCAATGGGAAAGGACACCGCAAGATTGAACCCAAAGCTAAGCACTTCTCCCATGGCAAGAAAGATCAATCAAGTAGGCCAAACCAAACTAATAATTCGAAGAGACTTGCAAAGATAACTCAATCATACATAAAAGAATTCAGAGGAGATTCAAATATTTCTCATAGATAAACTTGATCATAAACCCACAATTTATCGGATCTCGACAAACACACCGCAAAAAGAGTTTACATCGAATAGATCTCCACAAGAGAGGGGTGGAACATTGTATTGAGATCCAAAAAGAGAGAAGAAGCCATCTAGCTAACAACTATGGACCCGAAGGTCTGTGGTAAACTACTCATAACTCATCGGAGGGGCTATGGTGTTGATATAGAAGCCCTCCGTGGTCGATTCCCCCTCCGGCGGAGCGCCGACGAAGGCTCCAAGATGGGATCTCATGGATACAGAAGGTTACGGTGATCGAAATTGTGTTTCGTTAGCTCCCTGGATGTTTTTAGGGTACGTAGGTATATATAGGAGGAAGAAGTACGTCGGTGGCCGCCTGTGGGGCCCAGGAGATAGGGGGCGCACCCAGAGGGGGTGGGCGCGCCCTCCTGTTTCCTGGCCGCCTCGCAAGATTCTTGACTTGCACTCCAAGTTCTCCAGATCACGTTCGTTCCAAAAATCACGCTCCCGAAGGTTTCATTCCGTTTGGACTCCGTTTGATATTCCTTTTCTTCGAAATACTAAAATAGGCAAGAAAATAGCAATACGGGCTGGGCCTCCAGTTAGTAGGTTAGTCCCAAAAATGATATAAATGTGTAAAATAAAGCCCATAAACATCCAAAAGGGGTAATATAATAGCATGGAACAATCAAAAATTATAGATACGTTGGAGACGTATCAAGCATCCCCAAGCCTAATTCCTGGTCGTCCTCGAGTAGGTAAATGATAAAAACAGAATATTTGATGCGGAATGCTACCTAGCATAATTCTCAATGTAATTTTCTTTATTGTGGCATGAATGTTCAGATCCAAATGATTCAAGATAAAAGCTTAGAAAACATAAAAATAATAATGCTTCGAAGCATACTAACAAATAATCATGTCCTATCAAAATAGCATAGCCAAAGAAAGCTTATCCCTACAAAATTATATAGTTAGGCCATGCTTCATTTTCATTACACAAAATACTCCCATCATGCACAACCCCGGTTTCAGCCAAGCAATTGGTTCATACTTCTTAACGCGCTTCAGCTTCTTCAACTCTTATGCAATACATGAGCGCAAGCCATGGACATAGCACTATGGTGGTATAAGGTGGTGGTTGTGAGGACAAAAGGAGGGAGAAGATAGTCTCACATCAACTAGGCGTATCAGCGGGCTATCGAGATGCCCATCAATAGATATAAATGTGAGTGAGCAGGGATTGCCATGCAACGGATGCACTAGAGCTATAAATATATGAAAGCTCAACAAAAGAAACTAAGTGGGTGTGCATCCAACTTGCTTGCTCAAAGACCTAGGGCATTTTGAGGAAGCCCATCATTGGAATATACAAGCCAAGTTCTATAATGAAAAACTCCCACTTAGTATATGAAAGTGACAACATAGGAGACTCTCTATCATGAAGATCATGGTGCTACTTTGAAGCACGAGTGTGGAAAAGAGATAGTAGCATTGTCCCTTCTCTCTTTTTCTCTCATTTTTTTTATTTTTTTTATTTTTTCTTTTTTTTTCTTTGGCCTTTTTTTTGGCCTTTATTTTTTTTCAAAGTCCGAAGTCTCATCCCGAGTTGTGGGGGAATCATAGTCTTCATCATCCTTTCCTCACTGAGACAATGCTCTAATAATGAAGATCATCACAGTTTTATTGATTTACAACTCAAGAATTACAACTCAAAGCTAGAACAAGATATGACTCTAATTGAATGCCTTCGGTGGTGTACCGGGATATGCAATGAATCAAGAGCGACATGTATGAAAATTATGAAGGTGGCCTTGCCACAAATACGATGTCAACTACATGATCATGCAAACAACAATATGACAATGATGAAGTGTGTCATAATAAACGGAACGATGGAAAGTTTCATAGCAATATATCTCGGAATGGCTATGGAAATGCCATAATAGGTAGGTATGGTGGCTGTTTTGAGGAAGGTAAATAATGGGTGCATGATACCGGCGAAAGTTGTGCGGTATAGTAGAGGCTAGCAAACTGGAAGGATGAGTGTGCGTATATCCATGGACTCACATTAGTCATAAAGAACTCATATACTTATTGCAAAAGTCTACTTGCCCTCGAAGCAAAGTACTACTACGCATGCTCCTAGGGGAAGGGTTGGTAGGAGTTAACCATCGCGCGATCCCGACCTCCACTCATGAGGAAGGCAATTAAAAGAGAACCTCATGCAACAAATTTGTCACACAACTTTTACCATACGTGCATGCTACAGGACTTGCTAACTTCAACACAAGTATTTCTCAATTTCATAATTACCCACTAACATGACCCTAACATTACTACCTTTATATATCAAAACAATTATCAAGCATCAAATTGATCATATCATCCAATTCACTTCCTATGATAGTTTTTATTATACCCAACTTGGATGCTCATCATTCTAGGACCAAATTTGTAACCATAGCAAATACCATGCTGTTCTAAAGACTCTCAAAGTAATATAAGTGAAGCATGATAGACTAGCAATTTCTTCAAAATTAAGCCACCGCCGTGCTCTAAAAGATATAAGTGAAGCACTAGAGCAAAAACTATCAAGCTCAAAAGATATAAGTGAAGCACATAGAGTGTTCTAGCAAATTCTAATCAAGTGGGCTTATCCCAAAAGGTGTGTACAGCAAGGATTATTGTGGTAAACTAAAAAGCAAAGACTAATATAATACACGACGCTCCAAGCAAAACACATATCATGTGGCGAATAAAAATATAGCTCCAAGTAAAGTTACCAGTGAACGAAGACGAAAGAGGGGATGCCTTCCTGGGGCATCCCCAAGCTTAGGATTTTGGCTATTCTTGAATATCCTTGGGTTCCTTGGGCATCCCCAAGCTTAGGCTCTTGCCACTCCTTATCCCATAGTCCATCAAAGCTTTACCCAAAACTTGAAAACTTCACAACACAAAACTCAACAGGAAATCTTATAAGCTCCGTTAGTGAAAGAAAACAAAACCACCACATAAGGTACTGTAATGGACTCATTATTTATTTATTTTGGTGTTAAACATACTGTATTCCAACTTCTCTATGGTTTCTAAACTATTTTACTAGCCATAGATGCATCAAAATAAGCAAACAACACACGAAAAACAGAATCTGTCAAAAACAGAACAGTCTGTAGCAATCTGTAACTAACGCAAATTTCTGGAACTCTAAAAATCCTACAAACATAGGAAGTCCTGGACAATTTGTCGATTGATCAGCAGTAAAAAGAATCAACGCAAAATCTCATTTCTGTGAGTTAACAAAACTAAATTCGTGCGTGCAAAGTTTTTGTTTTTCAGCAGAATCGAATCAACTATCATCATAGGTTATCCTATAGGTTCTACTTGGCACAAACACTAATTAAAAGATAAAACACATCTAAACAGAAGGTAGATGCAAAATTTATTACTAAACAGGAACAAAAACAAAAAACACAAATAAAATTGGGTTGCCTCCTAACTAGCGCTATCGTTTAACGCCCCTAGCTAGACATAAAAGCAAAGATAGATCTAAGTAGTGCCATCTTTGGCACTAAATTCATATGTAGGTTGCATGATAGATTCATAAGGTAATTTCAATTTCTTTCTTGGAAAGTGCTCCATGCCTTTCCTTAATGGAAATTGGAATCTAATATTCGCTTCCTTCATATCAGTAATCGCACCAATCGTTCTAAGGAAAGGTCTACCAAGAATAATAGGGCAAGAAAGATTGAAATCTATATCAAGAACGTTAAATCTACGGGCACCAAATTTCTATTTGCAACAATGAGAACATCATTGATTCCTCCCATTGGCTTTTAATGGTGGAATCCGCAAGGTGCAAGTTTAAAGAGCAATCATCAAGATCATGGAAACCTAGAATATCACATAAAGTTTTCGGAATCGTGGAAACACTAGCACCCAAATCACACAAAGCAAAATACGCATGATCTTTCATTCTAATCTTTATAGTAGGTTCCCACTCATCATTAAGTTTTCTAGGTATAGAAACTTCCAAATTAAGTTTTTCATCATAAGATTGCATCAAGGCATCAAGGATATGTTTGGTAAAAGCTTTATTTTGACTATACGCATGAGGAGAATTAACAACGGATTGCAACAAGGAAATACAACCTTCTAAAGAACAATTATCATAATCAAATTCCTTGAAATCCGAGATAGTGGGTTCAATACTATTTAAAGTCATGACCTCTCCAATCCCACTTTTACCAAATTTAGCATCAAGATCTAAAAACTCCGAATTCTTGGGACGCCTTCTAACTAAAGTTGACTCATCTCCAGTCCCATTATTATCAAGATTCATAGTGCAAAACAAAGATCTAATAGGAGAAGCATCAATAACTTTAAGATCTTCATCATTATTTTCATTGAAACTAGAAGAACACGCCTTTACAAAGCAATCTTTCTTAGCACGCAATATAGCGGCTCTTTCCTTGCACTCATCAAAGGAAATTTTCATTGCTTTGAGAGACTCACTGATATCATGCTTAGGAGGAGAAGATCTAAGTTTAAGAGAATCAACATCAAGCGAAAGTCTATCAACGTTCCTAGCCAAATCATCAACTTTGAGCAATTTTTCTTCAAGCAAGGCATTAAAATTCTTTTGAGAAATCATAAATTCTTTCTCACTATTCTCAAAATCTGAGGGCATATTATTAAAATTAACATAAGAATTATTGTAGGAATTTCCATAATTATTAGAGGAATTACTAGGGAACGGTCTAGAATTAAAGTTTCCTCTATAAGCATTGTTACCGAAACTATTCCTACCAAAAAAATTCACATCCATAGATTCATTATTATTCTCAATAAAAGTAGACAAAGGCATATCATTGGGATAAAGAGGAGTATTTTTAGTAGAAAGTAACTTCATAAGTTCATCCATCTTTCCACTCAAAACATTGATTTATTCTATAGCATGCACTTCTTTACTAGAAGATCTTTCGGTGTGCCATTGAGAATAATTAGCCATAATATTGTCAAGAAGTTTTGTAGCATCTCCTAACGTGATTTCTATAAACGTGCCTCCCGCGGCCGAATCTAAAAGATTTCTAGAAGCAAAGTTCAAACCGGCATAAATTTTTTGTATGATCATCCGTAAATTCAAACCATGAGTAAGGCAATTGCGAATCATCAATTTCATTCTTTCCCAAGATTGGGCAACATGCTCATGATCAATTTGTTTAAAATTCATAATATCGTTCCTAAGAGTGATGATCTTAGTGGGAGGAAAATACTTAGAGATGAAAGCATCTTTGCACTTGTTCCAAGAATCAATACTATTTTTAGGCAAAGACGAAAACCAAACTTTAGCACGATCTCTAAGTGAAAACAAGAAATAACTTCAATTTAACAATATCATTATTCGTATCTTTCTTCTTTTGCATAGCACACAAATCAACAAAGTTGTTTAGATGAGTAGCGGCATCTTCACTAGGAAGGCCGACGAATTGATCTTTCATAACAAGATTCAGCAAAGCAGTATTGATTTCACAAGACTCAACATCATTAAGAGGAGCAATTGGAGTACTAAGGAAATCATTATTATTGGTATTGGAGAAATCACACAATTTGGTATTATCTTGTGCCATGGCAACAAGTAATCCAACACACAAGCAAACAGAAAGAGGCAAGGGAAAGAGAGAGAAGATTGGGAAAGAGAGGGCAAATAAAATGGGAGGGTGAAGTGGGGGAGAGGAAAACAAGCGGCAAATGGCAAATAATGTAAATGCGAGGGAGATGAGTTTGTGATGGGTACTTTGTATGTCTTGACTTGAGCGAAGACCTCTCGGGCAACGGCGCCGGAAATCCTTCTTGCTATGTCTTGAGCTTGTGTTGGTTTTCCTTGAAGAGGAAAGGGTGACGCAGCAAAGTAGCGTAAGTATTTCCCTCAGTTTTTGAGAACCAAGGTATCAATCCAGTAGGAGGCTCCTCAAAAGTCCCACACACCTACACAAACAAAAAAAGAACTCGCAACCAATGCAATAAAGCGGTTGTCAATCCCTTCACATCCACTTGCGGAAGTGAGATCTGATAGAGATAGTATGATAAGATAAATATATTTTTGGTATTTTATAATATAGATGCAAAAGGTAAAGATGCAAATAAAAGTAGATTGAAAGCTTATATGATAAAAGATAGACCCGGGGGCTATAGGTTTCACTAGTGGCTTCTCTCAACATAGCATAAGTATTACGGTCGATGAACAAATTACTGTCGAGCAATTGATAGAAAAGTGAATAATTATGAGATTATCTAGGCATGATCATGTATACAGGCATCACGTCCGTGACAAGTAGACCAACTCCTGCCTGCATCTACTACTATTACTCCACACATCGACCGACTCCTGCCTGCATCTAGAGAATTAAGTTCATAAGAACAGAGTAACGCATTAAGAAAGATGACATGATGTAGAGGTATAAACTCAAGCAATATGATATAAACCCCATCTTTTTATCCTTGATGGCAACAATACAATACGTGCCTTGCTGCCCCTGCTGTCACTGGGAAAGGACACCGCCAGATTGAACCCAAAGTTAAGCAGTTCTCCCATGGCAAGAAAGATCACTCAAGTAGGCCAAACCAAACTGATAATTCGAAGAGACTTGCAAAGATAACTCAATCATACATAAAATAATTCAGAGGAGATTCAAATATTTCTCATAGATAAACTTGATCATAAACCCCCAATTCATCGGATCTCGTCGAACACATCGCAAAAGAGTTTACATCGAATAGATCTCCACAAGAGAGGGGGAGAACATTGTATTGAGATCCAAAAAGAGAGAAGAAGCCATCTAGCTAATAACTATGGACCCAAAGGTCTGTGGTAAACTACTCACAACTCATCAGAGGGGCTATGTTGTTGATGTAGAAGCCCTCCATGGTCGATTCCCCCTCCGACGGAGCATCGGCGAAGGCTCCAAGATGGGATCTCACAGATACAGAAGGTTACGGTGGTGGAAATTGTGTTTCGTTGGCTCCCTGGATGTTTTCGGGGTACGTTGGTATATATAGGAGGAAGAAGTACGTTGGTGGCCGCCTATGGGGCCTAGGAGATAGGGGGCGCGCCCTCCTGTCTCCTGGCCGCCTCGCAAGCTTCTTGACTTGCACTCCAAGTTCTCTGGATCACGTTCATTCCAAAAATCACGCTCCCAAAGGTTTCATTCTGTTTGGACTCCGTTTGATATTCCTTTTCTTCGAAATACTAAAATAGGCAAAAAAAATAGCAATACGGGCTGGGCCTCCGGTTAGTAGGTTACTCCCAAAAATGGTATAAATGTGTAAAATAAAGCCCGTAAACATCCAAAAGGGGTAATATAATAGCATGGAACAATCAAAAATTGTAGATACGTTGGAGACATATCAAGCCGCTACAGGTTGCTGGCTTGGCCGCCGGTGCCGTGCCTAGCCAGAGAGGCCAGTCGGCTCTCTACCTGTTGGGCCAGGCCCCTACTATTAGTGGGGGCTGTAGACGAGATAGTTTGCAATACAATGATGATGTATTGATGGGGTGCTGGTGCACATATATATAATACAGGGAAGGCCTCTACCTCAACTATAAAAGACTAGGAGGTGGGCCACAACTCCAATACACGTGCAATACAAAATACATACTCAACACCCCCCCCTGCAGTCGAAGCATCACCAGAGACACAGAGAGTGGACCGAAACTCCTCGAAGACGGGAGTAGGCAATCCCTTAGTCATCACATCAGCAAACTGTTGAGTCGTCGGCACGTGAAGGACCCGAACACGGCCAAGTGCAACCTGCTCGTGCACGAAGTGAATATCGAGCTCAATATGCTTCGTCCGTCGATGGTGCACCAGGTTGGCGGAGAGGTAGACCACACTGACGTTATCGCAGTAGACAAGAGTGGCCTTGTGAACATCACAAAGCAACTCCTGGAGGAGCTGACATATCCAAGAGCATTCGGCCATGGCATTAGCCACGACGCGATACTCTGCCTTAGCGCTAGAGCGGGAGACCATGGATTGCCGCTTCGATGACCAAGAGATCAACGAGGGCCCAAGGTAGACGCAGTAGCCTGACGTAGAGCGTCGAGTGTCGGGGCAGCTAGCCCAGTCGGCATCCGAGTAGGCGACAAGGTCGGTGGAGGCGGAGGCTGTCAGGGTGAGTCCCAAAGACATGCTGTCGCGTATATAATGGAGAATACGCTTCACAAAGGTCCCGTGAGAGTCACGGGGAGCGTGCATATGGAGGCACACCTGCTAGAAAGTGTACTGCAGGTCGGGTCGGGTCAGCGTCAAGTACAGTAAAGCACCAACTATGGAGCGATAGAACGCTACATCGGACGCAAGAGACCCCTCCAGAGCAGAGACCTTCGCCTTTGTCTCGACGGGGGTGGGTGCCGACTTGCAGTTAAGCATACCGGCACGCGCCAGGAGCTCGTGGGCGTACTTCTGCTGATGCAGAAAGAAGCCGTTAGGTCGTCGGACCACCTTGATGCCGAGGAAGTAGTGCAGGGGCCCCAAGTCCTTGAGGGTGAACTCATCACAAAGACGAGCAGTCAGCCGCTGAAGGAGGTCGGGGGCGGATGCTGTGAGGATGATGTCGTCGACGTAGAGCAGCAGATATGCAGTGTCAGCTCCCTGATGATACACGAAGAGTGAGGCATCGGAGCGAGTGGACCGAAATCCCAGAGACTGCATAAAGGTTGTGATACGCTGGTACCAAGGCCGAGGCACCTACTTCAACCCGTAAAGAGAACAGGAAAGTAAGCACACAAAGTCGGGGAGCTCGGCGTCGACGAAACCAGTGGGCTGCTCACAAAACACTTGCTTAGCGAGACAACCATGCAAGAAGGCGTTGGAGACATCCAACTGGTGCATAGGCCAGGCACGCAAGACCGCCAGCTGAAGCACGGTGCAGATCATGCCTGGTTTCACAACCGGGGCGAAGGTGTCGGTGAAGTCCATGCCCACGCGCTGCTGAAAACCATGAACCACCCACCGAGCCTTGTAGAGCTCGAGAGAACCGTCCGGGTGAGTCTTGTGGCGAAACACCCATTTGCCATATATGATGTTGGCACGAGGGGGTCGCGGAACAAGCTGCCATGTGCGGTTGCGCTGTAGGGCATCGAACTCCTCCTGCATCGCAGCTAGCCAATGGGTATCCCGAAGGGCAGCGCGAGCGGAGGTGGGAACGGGTGATGACGTTGACGTCGAGGTGGCGCACACATACTCGTCGGCGTAGTAGCAGGTGCTTGGCCGAAGCACGCCTGCTCGGGCATGGGTAGTCATACCAAGCGGCGGGGAAGCAGGGCCAGCGACGGGGGCTGTGACGGAGGCAGGGGCCGCGGCCACGACATGAGCGCCGGCAGCAACAGGTGCACCCGGGGTGGCAGGAGTCGCGGCGGCGCGGGTGCGGCCTGTGGCGGAGGGGGCCCCGGCGGCGGCGGCCGCTGTTGTCATAGCGTGGGCCGAGCCGATGGAGGAAGAGGCGACGGGCGAGGTGGACGTCGAGCCAGTCGCAGGGGTGGCACCGCCAGCCGGGGTGGCGGGCGGGGTACCCACCGGCTGAACCTCGTATGAGGGATACGGGGACCCAGGGGCGCGGTCAGACTCGACCTCGGGGGAGGGAGTCGAGAAACCGGGTGGTGGCGGCGGAAGGCGCCGTGCCGGGGGGGACCGCTGCGGTTGGCCGCCGTGCATCACTCCAGGAAGGGGACGCGGGGGCTGACGCTAAAGGAGCCGAAGCCGGAGGAACCTGAAAAAAAGGAAACACCATCTCGACAAAGTACACGTGTCTCGAGCTGTACACACGATGAGTGACAGGATCATAGCACCGGTAACCTTTGGTGTTAGGAGGATAGCCAAGGAAGATGCACGGGACGGAATGTGGTGTGAGTTTGTGTGGCGTGGTGGACACGGTGCTAGGATAACAGAGACACCCAAAGATGCGGAGACCATCATAGGATGGTGGTGTACCGAAGAGAAGGTGGTGAGGAGCGTAGTTCCACCAAGGACGACATGAACGAATGTTAACTAAAAGAGTTGCGGTGGCGAGAGCGTCGGGCCAAAACCGAGCGGGCACGTTGGAGTGAAAGAGTAACGTGCGAACACAGTCATTAAGAGTGCGGAGAATGCGCTCGGTACGACCGTTCTGCTGTGAAGTGTAAGGGCAAGTTAGGTGAAAGATGGTGCTGTGAGAGGCGAGAAGTGTGCGAAGAGCGACGTTGTCAAACTCTTTTCCGTTGTCAGTTTGGAGTGCAAGTATGGGGCAACCGAACTGGGTGGTGACATAGGAATAAAAGGTGGTGAGTGTGGCTAAAGCGCCGGATTTACGATGAAGAGGAAAAGTCCACACATGGTGAGAATAATCATCTAAAATCACCAAGTAGTATAGATAGCCTGTGTTACTCGCAACGGGAGATGTCCAAACATCACCATGAAGCAACTGAAATGGAAAAATGGAAACTGAAGTAGACGCACTAAAGGGAAGACGCACGTGCTTGCCCAAACGACATGCCTCACAAGTTTGCTCGTCGAGCTTATTACATGAGAAAGAAAAACTCCTAAGAATCTGACGCAAAGTGGAGGGGTTGGGGTGGCCCAAGCGAGCATGCCAGAGGTCAACACTGGCGGCGAGAGCGATGGGTGTGGAAGTGGAGGCGCTGGCGTGGATGGGATAAAGCTCATCAGGGCTATCACATCGGTGAAGCACCATCCGGGTACGGGCGTCCTTCACAGAAAACCCGACACCGTCGAATTCAACAGTAAGAGGATTCTCACGAGTAAGACGACGAACGGAGACTAGGCTAGTGACTAAGTCAGGTGAAACAAGGACATTAGACATAGTGATAGGTGTGGAATTAGAAGGAAAACTAGTGCTGCCGACATGTGTGATAGGCAAAGAAGAACCGTTGCCAACGGTGATACGAGTGGGAGTGTTAACTGGAGTGGAAGAGGATAGGTTACCGGGATGAGTTGTCATGTGCATAGTAGCACCCGAGTCCATGTACCAGTCGCCTCCACCTCCGAACTGACTCGGCGATGGAGCCGAGTGTAGGGCGGCTGGGAGGACGGGGACCCACGGTGTAGGAACAGGCGGCAACGACTGGCCTCCATAGGGTGGCGCCTAAGTGGGCACACCGTAGCCACCGAGAGCTGGCGGAGCGAGCGAAGCACCGCAGGGCTGGTAGGGGGTGCCGAGGAATGCTTGATGGCCCGCAGGACGAGGACCAAGAAGACCCGGTGTGGGGGGCGCGGGGAAGTAGACGGCGGGGGGCGCGTGGGGGACCACGCTGAAGGGCGCTGGCGGTGGGGCAACAATGAACTGGCCGCGCCATGGGGAGGACGCCGACTGCTGCTGCTGATAGCCGGCACCACCAACAGGCGGAGGAGGCAGCTCAGGGTACCTGTCAATCGGAGGAGGCAGTGTCGCGTGCACGTTGTAGTCCAAGGATCTAGCATCCATGTCTGTATACATGCTGCATGCATGGGCACCTACATGCATTGCCGTGTGCATGTTGTAGGCCAGGGCGCCAACCTGCATACCCTAATCTGGAGCAAAACACAGCGAAGCGAGCGGCTGGAGTGAAGCAGGCGACTTGGAGCGATGCGGGCGGCTGGCAGGCGATGGAGCAATGCGGGCAGGCGGCATCGAACAAGGGAAGGAGAGAGAGTAGCAGCGGCCAGCGCGGTTGACGCGCGGGCGGTGGCGGCGGATGGGAGGCGGCGGCGGCGCGGAGGAGG